>NC_056740.1:461434011-461690481 GCF_019279795.1 Protopterus annectens
GACATCCTATTTGCATTTGGTTGACTGTAGTCCAGCCGATGCAAAATTTGAAGCTAAAAGATCACCAATACAGCTGCAGGTGGGTGTCCTTGTACAAAGGGGCCATTATCTGTGTTCAGGACAAACTCTGTTCCCATGGGGGTAATATTTCTGGATGGTGATGGTCCATGTAATGGATAACATACAGCAGAGCAGCATCTCCCAGCATTACTCAGCTTCCTAATAATACAGCAGATGGAGTGTTTCTCACTGTCTACAACAATCTCAGACAAGACCACACCCATGACTGTCTCAGAGACATCCTTGTTTACTAGGAATTATTTTGAAATTTCATGGACTGTAATGGGCTCTGGTTCAGGATATTTGTTAGTTTCCTGAATGCTTTTTCTGATGTATTTGTCATTTTTACCTTGAGTATAGCCTTGACTTTAGTTCTGTGAGTCAGAGGCAATCAATGCTGCAAAAATCAGGAACAAACCTCTGATAATAGCTAACCAGGCTCAAAGAAGATTCCCCATGTTGTAAAAACCTTAGCAGCCCAAGAAAACCTACTCACTGCAGAAATGTCAGGAGGAACATTACATGGTAAAATTGTTCAAGATTCTATTTTTGTAGTTTTTTTCATTTTATAATTCACTTCACATACTTTCTCTACCCCTTCAAAAGGACCTCACCATTTTGCAAAAAACTTGTTTTCAGTAATAGAACTAATAAAATGACCTTCCTCCTTTCATCTCTCTCTCTCTCTCAGGTGTGCATTAACTTTGTGTTTTCTGTTGTGTTCCATCACAATACATTCTTTCACCAAAGGCATTACAGTTATTTCTCTTTCCTGTACATCTGCAAAATACCATATTAACTGCCCTTTTAAATGAGGTGTTTTTCTCTCTCATGTTTCTTTTCCAGTATCTAGCAAGCCTCACTGGTGTGTACTATACAACACTTGAAATGCTTGAATCATGTTGAAGTTTGGTGTACTTTATTTACTGCAAAGAGAAGATATGTCAATATTTCATCCCAGTTTTTCCCATATATCTTTATAGTCTTTAGTTACATAGGCATTAAAGTTTTAGTAAAGCATTCGATGGTCTATATGTCTGAGGGTGGCATAGAGATGTCCTTAACTATTTCTCTTTATAGGATTTGCAAAGTTCATATATCACTCTGGACATGAATGATGCACTATGGTCAGTAACAATTTCTCAGGAAATTCCTACCCTAGAGAAGAACACCGTTAGTGTTTTGCTATAGACTTTGCATTTACTCTTTGCAGGTGTTTGGACTCAGAAAACTTTGCTGTATAATCAATAATTACCAGGATATACTGGTGTCCATTATTTGGTTTCACAAGCAGACGCACGTCTATTGCTATGTATCCAAAAACAGCCTGTACAATAATCAAAGGTATCATAGGATTATGAGTAGGTTGTTTTTTTTTTATCTCAAAGCAGTGGTAAGTAGTGGGTCTGTTTTACTTTCCTGATTTCCACTGACTCTCTTAATATACCCTCTAGCTTTACTTAGTGTGTTGTCTTCCCATGAAACTTTCTTGATATAACATCTGTACAGCATTCAAGTCAGTATTTTCCTCAGCATTCTAATGTGAAGTGGAGACTATGGCCCCTTCTGCTACAAATATGCATAAATGTTTTAATACTTCATCTCAGGCAACTCAAGAAAATAATTTGCTGCCACCAGGATTACTAGAGGTTTGTATTTTACTTCCTTTGGGGTAGTTTTGACTTCCTTTCCTTTAGAGTCTACTTCCTGTTACAGGCTGCTTCTCTGCTTTGGTATCGTGCAAAGAAACCTAAGACTCTGTTCAAGTGCTTCTTTTTCTATTCCTGTATTTCAGTATGGGGCCATTCTGTCCTTTCCATAATTTATCTTCATGTTTTTCCATAGTGTATTCCTAAATATCAGCCTTTCTTTGTCAATCTGTAAGTTGACTTCTTTTATAAATCTCACTTCTGAGGTGTTTTTGTAAGAGTCACACTTTCTGTCAGTTCCTACAGTGACTCCCTTCAGTATTTTAACCGGAGTCTTTTGAAAACACTCAGTAGTGGATTTACCAAACCCTTCCAGCCAGAGCGAAATCTTATGTCATTTCATGTCTTTTTACCAGTCATGTTTCTCTTTGCTGGGGATATGTACTTCTGGCAGCATATCTGTCTGAACCTGTACCTTACATAATTATAATAGGTCATTAAACTGGAAGACATTTTGGCCAATGTTTACATCATGAAATAAAGTGGACATTGGATAAAAAATATTAAAAAATTCTGCACGAGTCTGCATTTTCTACCAGTGTTATTAATAAATCCCTTTAGTCTCCACATATAGATAATACTTTTTTAAATACCTGTTTTATATGCACACCTAGATTGTGCCTTACTAGTATAACCAAGCTTCCTAAATCCAATAAATCCAATAAATCCAATAATCCTTGTAATTCTTTACCTTCCAGTACAATAGCACTTTTTATTAGTTTGGTGCACACTTACAGAAGTCAGATTCTACCCTTCTAGAAGTTAACAGTATTATCACATTGTCCTTGCGTTCTCTCAGGCACACTTTATTTAACAGACTGCTGATTAGTATTGAGTTTTTACAGGCAGAGCTATAGCTAGCCATTCTGGTTCACCTGATCTGGCACCTGGGACCCCTAAGCTGAAGAGAGAAAAAAGATCTTTTGCCACAGAGCACTAAGCAATTCAAGTCTTAAAAAATGATCTTGTTTCCTTTTAAACTGTAGCAAACTGATTGCTGCAATGTAGCAAGAAGTTGCTAGAGTTTGTGCCAAACAGAGTGCTAAGAGCTTCATTTCTCACCACAAGTGTAATACTGTCATTTACTGCACTGAAGACCAATCGGCATCTGCTAATTATGCCCGCTAGTACTTTGTTCCCAGGGTGGCTTCCCCCTTTGCCCCTTTGTCCCACCCAGTTACAAGCATAGTATTACTGTCATTTCAAACATATGCAGAGTAGTAGAAATTAAGATGGGAGATGAGCAGTTTAGATTCAATTCAGGACAGCACAATTGACCTGGTGTTTGCAGGGAGATAAATAATGGATAAGAAGGAAGGGATGAGGAAAAAGTCCAACTGTGCATTCCTGGACTTGGAGAAAGCATATGACAAGGTCTCAAGAAAGACGATTTACAGTTCTGCATTGGTTGAACATTACAGAAAAATTAGTAGAATTAGTGTAGCCTATGTACAAGGGCCCAATGACACAAGTATAAAGAGTATTTGGAATTACAGAGGAGTTTCCAGTGAGAAAATGGTGTATCAGGGTTTCTCTCTGACTCCACTGCTCTTCATAATGGTGAATGAGTACATTAGCAAATAGGTCAGAGGAAACAACAAAGCTGTGTATGCAGATGATGTGTCACTACCAGCAAACTCTGAACAAGAACGTCAGCAAATAATAGGCAACTGGAATGGAAACTTGAAGGTATATAGGATGAAAATGAGTACAATCGAGGTAAGCTCTGAGCACAGTCTTACCTTCATCCATTGCTTTGGTGACCCTCTCAAAAAGTCAACCAGATTTATTAGGCATGACCTTCCTTTATCAAAGCTGAATTGTGATGGGTCCAGCATTTGTAGGTTACCTATGTCTTCATTTATCATGCTCATGATGACTATTTTCATGGCCTTACATATGACAATGGTAAGACTTATAGGCCTGTAGTTACCGGATCAGTGGCTGGACTTCTTTTGTGCAGGGGGAATGACTGTAGCCATCTTCCATTCCTTGAGCACAAAACCTAACTGAATGCTTCAGTTGAAAAGTGATTCAAGTGGGACAAAGAATTCATGTTAGATGCTATTTATTAAATATCCAGGGATGTTATTAGGGCCCATTGATGCAGTGTTTTTGGCCTTGGAAAGTGTATTGATGAGCTGTTCCCTAGAAATGACTGAGGGGATTGTGTTATGTGATATTTCCTTTGGACTATTGGGAGAAATGGGGGAGAAATTTGAGCTGAATCTGTCAGCCAATAGGTTGGCAATGACATGTGGTTCAGTGTGGGTGATGCCATTTATAATAAGTTCTGCGTATTGCTATGTATTTCCCCTGAGGTCATGGCCATAGCTGTAAAAAGCTTTGTGGTTGTCCTTTGCTTGAGAAGCTGTTTGTATTAATGAACCCTCTTAGCTGCCTGTTCAGATTGGTCAGGGAGATTTTAGTACGTCTGGCTTTGTTCCTCCTACACTCGGCCAAGATTTTTCTCTTTTGTTGTAGAATCAGTTGCTACTGTGATTCCACCAGGGGGGCTTGTCTCGTGACTTTGTCTTATTCTTAATAGAAATGGGCAAACCGGACTCTATACAGTTATCAATATGGCTGTACGGAGATTATGCAAATAGCTCAGTGTATGCTGTGGTGTTTACTGGGTGTGGGGTGTTTAGAATTTAGCCAAGGTGCTGCTTAGTAGACAGAAGTTAGACTTGGAATAATTCCTAAAGGTTTTTGGTTTCGCTGGATCCCCAGATTTAATTTTTTATTTCAAGTAATACTGCCTTATGATCAGATCTTGCAAGTGAAGATATTACATTGGGTGAGGAACATTGGTTCCCCATGTTCATAAGTACAAGGTCAAGAATGTTTGTACCCCTGGTAGGAGAATGGACCAACTCTTCCAGGATGTTGGAATTAAAGTTTAGGAATAACTGGGCTTATACATTACAGGTGGTGTACGATGACCAGTCTATAGAGGGGTAGTTGAGATCTCCCATAAATATTGTATTGGGTTGAACGGTGAGAGACTCTAGTACATTGAGATAGGTAGTATGGGTTTCCTGGGACAAGGAGGGGGGCCTATAGATTGCAAGGATATAGTACAATGGTTTTCTATCAGATCGCCTATGTTTCAAAACTCCAAAGACCATATGGCCAAGACCATATCTGCGAAGTTTTAAAACTCCAAAAACTGTCTATTGGTATTGCCGTGTAGTGCGGAACCTGGGATTTGCCATTTTCCACACTGTGGTGCAAGCTTGGAGTTAGTATATTTAAGTAGTAGGGGGTGTGGGGGTGCAGGGAGGCAAAAACATACAGGTAAGTTGTTTTGTTATATTTTCTTTCTTTTTTTTTTTTGTTTTGTAATTTCAAACCTTTGTAGATATGGTCTTGGCCATATGCTCTTCAGAGTTTTGAAACTTTGGCGATGTGATAGTTATCCAGTAGAACACCCTGTTTATGGTGGGTTGTACATATATGAGTTCCAGTGGGTCATACATGTTAACTAGACTGGTTCTAAAAGCGTGAAAGGCATTATAACCTTGCACTTCTGAGGTACTCTCAGAGACTTTAAACCATGTCTCCATTACCACACAGATGTCTACACTCTCCAAGGAGAGGAAGTCTTGCAGGGAGTGGAGTTTCTTGTTAAGACTTCTAGCATTGATTAGTACAACCTTCAGATATTCCTTCAAAGGTTCAGTTAAGTCAGTAGGTTTATCAGTTTGACATTACCTAAAAAAGGAACTATGGTGGTAGTAATGGTCTTTGCCAATATCTGAAAGCCTAGAGGGGACAATTGCAGACCATCCATGACAAGGCTGTGTGGTCTGTCAACCATGTCCTCCTAAGCCATCAAATATTGTACTCTCCTTGAATGATACTAGAAGCTAAGCCAATTATTAACATCAATCATTTTCTGTTGATAATGTGGCATCACCCTTGGAAAAGGTAGTATGCTGTTCAGTGCTAGGCTTATACCTGCCTTAGACACATAATTAGCAAGCTTAATCGTGTCTCATTTCATATAATCAAGGGAGGTATATCGCACATCATTAACACCCACATGAACTATGACAGAGTCATACTGGTCTCTGTGGTTCAATGACCTGAGTGCCTGTATGACTTGATGGAAAGGCAGCTAACCATGACATTCTCCTTACTCAGTCTGGTGAGGTGGGCATCAGTGTGCCTCACTATAGAATTACCAATGACCAGGGAATTTGGTTGTGTGCTTATTTGCCTTGAGGGCTCAGCAGTGGAGGCATTGGATACAGTGTTACTATGTGCATCTGTGGGTGGTGTTCTAATGGAGTGTTTACGTGATGGCTAAGGACCTTTCTTTGATTGTACTGTGTAGGAGGTCTTAGTGTTTTGCGAAATTTACCTCTAAGTATCTCAGCATAAGTAGTTTTATGTGAAGTATATTTACCTTGTGCAGCACACATGGTTCAAGTGTCACTCACAACCTCTATAGGATTAGTTTTTGGTTGTATGAAAGAGTTTTGCCTCCATCATTATTTACACCTCCTGTGTACTGTATCTGTTTTATTAAGAATAAGTCGGTTGTCAGCAATTGCTACAGTGCCTTAGAATACCCATCTTAACCTGACTGGCTACAGAGAGAGTCAAGAAGTGCATATCCATGGCCACTGACCTACTAGGGATGAGTCAGGGAGACTTAAATACTGAATAAGTCAATAACTCAAGGAACGTGATGAGCAACGTCCAGCTACGAGCAGACTAGATCCTCTAGTAGTTAAGTAAATCTGTCTAGACAGTAATGCCACAAGAATGCAGACCACAAAACTTCCTAACGTAAAATTCTGCTTTGGAGCCACATGTGCTTAAACCAGAACAAATGCCCCTAGAATAACAGGTACAGTAAGCCTTCACTAGCAATTCCCAGCTCAGAAGGGTGTAGACCATAGACCTTCTTAATGTAAAATAACTGGTTTGGAGCCCAGCTGCTTAAACCAGAACTAAGACACTTTTAGAATAACAGGCACAATAAGACTTCACCAGCAATTCCCAGCTCAGAAGGGTGTAGGCTATCCTCTCCTGCCACAAGAGTAATGACCACAAACCTTTCTACCATAAAATAATTGGTCTGGAGCCCAAGTGCTTAAATCAGAGCAAAGATATTTAGAATAACAGGTAGAGTAAGCCTTCACCAGCAATTCCCAGCTCAGAAGGCTGGAGGCTACCCCTCCTCACACAGAAGTATAGACTGCACACTTTCCTAACGTAAAATAACTGGCTTGGAACCCAAGTGCTTAAACCAGAACAAAGACACTTAAAATAACAGGCAAAATAAGCCTTCACCAGTAATTCCCATTTCAGAAGTGTGTAGGCTATCCTCTCCTCCCACAAATGTATAGACCGCAAACCATCCTAATGTAAAAATAATTGGTTTAGAACCCAAGTGCTTAAATCAGAACAAATACATTTAGAATAACAGGTACAATAAGCCTTCACCAGCAATTCCCAGCTCAGTAGGCTAGAGGCTACCCTCTCCTCCCACAAGAGTATAGACCATAAACTATCCTAATGTAAAATAACTGGTTTGGAACCCAAGTGCTTAAACCAGAACAAATACACTTAGAATAACAGGCACAATAAGCCTTCCCAGCAATTCCTATCTTAGAAGAATGTGGGCTACATTCTCCTCTCACAAGAGTATAGCCCACAAGCCTTCTTAATGTAAAATAACTGGCCTGGACTCCAAGTGCTTAAACCAAACCTAAGGCACTTTTAGAATAACAGACACAATAAGCTTTCAACCAACAAATCCCAATTCAGAAGGATGTAAGCTACCACTCCTGCCACAAGAGGGAAGGATACAAATGTTCCTTATGTAGGACAACTAGTTTAAAGGCAAGTGCTTAAATCAAAACTAAGAGGCTTAGAATAACAGTTACAATTTAAACAGGCTACTAATAAGCAATAATAGATGCATCCGATTAAATATAACTGAGTAAGTGCAACAAAAAAGACGACATAAAGTAAGAAAGTAGGATGAAAAGCAACTACAGTAAAAGCAGCTGAATACAGTGCATTTTAGTAAGTGGGAAAGAAAGGCACAGAAAATAAGTCACGTTTAAAAGACTAAGGGGGCCTTCCCAGCTGATATCTCATTACTCAGTAGAATGAGATGATGAGATGGGACTGGGAGGAGTATCCAAACTCAGATTTATAGTAGGAGTGGGCAACTCAAAAGCCATCAAGTTTAAATGTATGACATCATGTGGGTGGGTAGATGGAAAAAATCAAAGGCAGAAAGAGATCAGCATGTCAGACAAGCACTACAGCTAAATAAAGATGCCTCTAACTATTCCCTGTTAAATTAGGAATGCTGTTTCTCAGCTCATCCCACTAATTAGCTGGATATTATTTACTGTCTGCAAAGAATTATTTTATAACTAATCCTAGCCAAGACCTCTTAAAACGCTAAAAGAACAAAAACTTAAAACAAAATGCAATATAATAAGATAAAAAATAGAATTACCTAAACCTTAAAAGAATTATCTCAATCCAAAATCAAATGAAGATAGAGATTAGAAATAGTCAGCAGAGAACAGCATGTCAAGCAAGGACTACAAATAAATAAATATGCCTCTAAATATTTCCATTTAAGTTGGGAATACTATTTATCAGGTCCTACCACTAATTAGCTAAATTTTATTCAAAGTCTACAAAGAACTATTTTATTTTCTAACTTTTCTAATTGATCCTAGCCAAGACCTCGTAAAACTCCAAATGAACAAAAAACTTAAAACAAAATGCAATATAAGAAAAAAAATAGAAGTAACCAAACCTCAAATGAATAGCTTTAATCTAAAATCAAATGCAGACAGAAATCAGCAATGTCCTGTCCCCAGATAGTTGTAAAGGATTACCAATAAAACGAGGCCACGTTCAGTGTCAGGACACAATGACCAGTATCAGCGTCAGGTTCACTAATACAATGCAAACAAAACCTAAAATGAGTATTACACTGTCAACAGACTTTGTTGGAACAATTAATTGCTTTACATTAAGAGAAGATTGAGAACTGAAGACATTCTCATTTGGGAAAAGAAGATTCTGTTAAATAATACCTGATGTCGACTTTCACATTTTTAAGTTTGGCCATCTGGAGTTTATTCAGACTCATTTAAACCTTTTTTAAAATGTATTTAGTTTGTGCCAACATGTAGGGCTGATATTGAAAAAGTAATAATTTATGTGCATTTTGCATTAATGATTGGTAATCTGATACAGTGGTTAGTAACTGTTTAGTTAGAAAAAGGTGGCATATTCCTTCTTAACATGCGAGTGTATAGATTTTTGAACAGTTTTGCAAGCAAGACCTAAGAAAATTAAATTTGATGAAGTTAAAAGAAATAATAGATTTTACAATCTGAGTCCTTCAAAAATTAATATTTTGTTTAAAATTTTTTTCACTAAATATTTTTTTTTATTATTTCAAATAAGATGTCTTAAACATTACATGAAATAAAGATAAATAACATATTTACAATTCTAAAACATTACTAACTTCAAACCATTATATAACTATTTACATTGGTGTCTATGCAAATAACATTGAAATTCTATATTATATAGAGTTAGAAACATAAGATGATATATCTTCTTCGATATTTTCAAGTATTTCCAGTACTTTCATCCAAGAGTAATAGTAAGAAGTAGATCTTTTAGTTCTGTTCTTCACTGTTAATATTTCCATGTGAGCAACTGTTGTTGTTAAAGTCTCAAATTAGCCTCATTTTTCCAGTGTATAGTTTATGATTTTACGTGAAATTGCCAATAGTGACCATAGGATTTTAGTGTCTTTTTTTGGTGTTTAAAATTTCTAATGGTTGATGAGGCTGGACATAGGTGCAGAGTTGGTAATTATGGATTATGCTGATCATGCATCTGGAATGATGGGATTGTTAAATGACAACTGTTTTTATGATGTAGTTTCAGGAATGAAATGCAGATTTCTCATGCAATAATTAAATTTATGTTGGATGATTTACTTATGCAAAGAGTTATAGATTTTGGTAGTGAAAAATCCTATTATTTCATCCATATTGGGAATGCTCAAAATAAATAAAAACACTGAACGTCTTCCTTTATGCCCTGGTCTGTTGCTGAGTCAATTATAGAATCACGTGATATTTGTTAGCATGTTTCTTCATATTTTAAAAGATTCATGGTACTTTTTGCAAAGTCTATCAGAAGTTTCTTACTCAAACTCATTTTAGAATCAGCAGATATTAAGGATTTATACACTTGTCCAACATTCCACTGGCAATATTTATAGATCAAAAGTAATTTTTTTAGCAAGTTCCTTCTTATTTTCAAAGATTCATGGCAATTTTTGCAAAGTCAATCACTAGTTTCTTATTCAAACTTATTTCAGTATCAACAGTGCCTGACTGGGCCAGGAGCCTGTTTTCAGCAGAGGCCTAGGGAGGAAAAGCTCCAAGGTTACAATATCATTAAAACAAAAATATCTAGCAACATTGTACCAATAGTTGATAATGAGTTGTTACAGATATAGTCCGCTACAGAGTAACATGTCAAAGTACACAGACCATGCAAATATTCAAACATTTGTTGGTAAGCAGAGTAGTGAAAAAGATAAGGGCTTATACACAGCTATCCCACATTCCACTGTGATTTATTAGTTTATAAATGCTATTCTACTTATAACCAGCTGACTGAGATTGATTTAAGACTAGCTGAACAGTTCATGGAAATGATTTTAAAATTAGTTTTTTTAAATATTTTGATGGAGAGTATTTTCAAAATAAAGTGAGAGTTACTAATAAGTATTACTTCAATGAGAAAAGTAGCTGGCATTCAATTTCATATTTTGGAAGAACATTAAGCCTTATTTACAATATCAGGATGCTATATTATTATTTGGAGTGGCAGCAACATGGTGTTAAACTACTTATTTTTAATTCCCTAACAATATTTTCTTAGGTTTACATTTGATTGGTCAACATATAGTATGAATTTTTGGATGTTACTTTAGTCATAGACTTTCAATCACAAGGGTTTCAGGGTTTCAGTCCAGTCTCTATGGTAAAAAAAAAAATTCAAATGCTTATTTACATTCTCGAAGTCACACCAAAAGAAGAGTCTCATTAAAGGACAATCATTCTTTACAGACTCATTTCATTTCGTCTGTCCCATCATAAGAAGAGTCTCATTAAAGGACAGTTAAGTCAGACTGTGAAGACTCATTTCATTCGATTCTGAATTTGAGGCATAAGTAAAACAAAATAAAACTATGTTATTAAAAAGAGATTATCCTTTGGACTTGTTAGAAATAGCTTTGAAGTAAAATTAGAAAGGAATCCTAAGTTTAAACCATTTTTGCTGACTGATACAAACAGAGCATCAATTACAGTTAAAACTTGTACAGATGTAGTCAGAAATTATATACTTCCTTAGATGTCAGACTTAATGAATATTAAATAATTATTAGAAAGGAATTGCAATGTCACACTTAACTCTGAAATGATGACAAAGTTAGACACCAAACCTAAGATTGTTCACAATAGAAAGTTTAACATTAAAACCATTCTCAAAAACAATAAAGGTACAAAGAAAAAGGTCAGAATATGTAGCAAAGCAGGTACATTTTTGATTCTACCTATGTTACTGTAGTTAAATATCCAAGAACTCGTCCATGTGGTAGGCAATTTGATTGCAATCTAGATGTTTGGTATGCATTGCTTCAGCAGTAACCTATCCCATCCATCCTATTACATCACAGCCAATTTCAACACTCCATCAATCAATCTATGCAAAGCAGCAGACTCCTCCCACCCTCCCCTCTTTACTACCCTAAACATATTAGATCAGCATGCTGCATATTCCCTCCATGGGAAAGCTGTCCCTACTCTCCACTCTCATTACATTACTAACAGTAAGCAACTCATTGACACACTTGCACAACCTCCACATAACAGTCTATTACTCACCAACTACTCTAGTTACAGCCAATCCCACACCAAACAGTCTTTTACTAGGACCACCTTCTCCAGTCTTTTACTAGACCACCTTCTCCAGACTTTTACTAGACCACCTTCTCCAGTCTTTTACTAGGACCACCTTCTCCAGTCTTTAACTAGGACCACCTTCTCCAGTCTTTTACTAGACCACCCTCTCCAGTCTTTTACTAGGACCACCTTCTCAAGTCTTTTACTAGACCACCTTCTCCAGTCTTTTACTAGGACCACCTTCTCCAGTCTTTTACTAGACCACCTTCTCCAGTCTTTTACTAGGACCACCTTCTCCAGTCTTTTACTAGGACCACCTTCTCCAGTCTTTTACTAGACCACCTTCTCCAGTCTTTTACTAGGACCACCTTCTCCAGTCTTTTACTAGGACCACCTTCTCCAGTCTTTTACTAGACCACCTTCTCCAGTCTTTTACTAGGACCACCTTCTCAAGTCTTTTACTAGACCACCTTCTCCAGTCTTTTACTAGGACCACCTTCTCCAGTCTTTTACTAGACCACCTTCTCCAGTCTTTTACTAGGACCACCTTCTCCAGTCTTTTACTAGACCACCTTCTCCAGTCTTTTACTAGGACCACCTTCTCCAGTCTTTTACTAGACCACCTTCTCCAGTCTTTTACTAGGACCATCTTCTCTATCTAGACCACCTTCCCTATTTCATACCTAAACTCATCATCGGATCGCTCTTAAGATATTTAAAACCCACTCATCCACTAACCACAACTTCAAATTGCTATGGCTACTAGCAAAACTAAAGATCCTCCACCCCCCCTTTTTATAACTCAATCCTATTAGAGGGGGCTATTCAACCTAATCCTGGTCCCCTTCACTGACCTCTCACTAGTCCCCATACACAAGCATCACTATTCCCGCCCACTAACTACGCACAATACAAAACATCTGATCTCACAATATTAAACTTTAACCTTAGAAGTTTACTCAACAAAACAACTGAATTCCATGCTATTACCCACTATTCACCACATGTAGCTATCCCAACTGAAACTTGGCTTAAGCCACGCATCCAAGATCAGAAAATCCCGGCTCCAGGATTCAATATAATCAGACTAGATAGACCTATTAAACATGGTGGTGGTGTAGCAATACTTTACAAAAAATCACCTCAGACTTGAAAACCACAACTTACACCCTCCAGGAATGACAAAAATAGAAATCCTAATTACCCGCCTACAACTTAACCCTCATAAATTTATCAACATAATAGCTATTTACCTAACCCCAGGTAACAGCCCCTCTACCACAGAAGAGTTTTTAAGCTGGACTGCCTCTAATCTAAGACAAGAAACAATTATAATGGGTGACTTCAATTAAGATTGGAATACTGTTCACTCCAAAACTCCCTCAAATCATATTAACCTGTGCGTTTTTTCACAGTTAATCCTCAGCAAAACTAGGGTGGACAAACACTCCAACAAAGAGTCAGTACTTGATTGGGTGCTCATCAACTCTAACCCCAACTCATATCTAGCAGGCTGTCTCTGCAACACTCTGAGTGACCACTCACCTACCTTCCTTGTTAAAAAAAGTCCCTCCCCCCAGCATAGCCAAGTTCAAATTCTTTCGTAACAAATCAAATTTCATCCCTGATACTTTCTCCACTCTCCTCCAACAAGCTGACTGGACCCCTCCCCTTAAATACCTTCGACTGGACCTAGCAGGTCAATACTTTAATGATCAATTCTTCTTTTCCTTAAACTCACTAGCCCCACTAAGAAAAATATGGACAAAAATAAAACACACATACTGGCTCTCATCATAGACTAGAAAGCTACTCAAAGACAGGGACATAGAATGGCATACATTCCAACTCACCAAAACATCTTATTCCCTCCTAAAGTACAAGCAACTTCGCAGCTTAGCAAAAAAAAAAAAAACAAATCAAGTATGACAAAAAAACAGTACTGTACCTCAATCCAAAGTAAGTTACACAAAAACCCCAAAAATTCTGCAGCTCAATAAACCAACTTCTTAAACCTGGCCAGACCCCCACTCCCTTCCCAAGCACAGCTACCTCTACTGACAGTGTAGCTACTCAATTCAACAACCACTTTGTAAATTCTAAACTATAATTAGTCAAGGACAATAATAACACCAACCAATTATCACTATCCCTCAGTTTTAAAAATAACCTAGACTCCTTCAAACTCCACCCATACCAACCCACTACATCAGAAAACTCCTAGCCAAACTTAAAATTTTTATTTATTTTTATTTATGTAACATTTGTTGGCTGGGAAAGTCCAACTAGGACAGAGCCTATTTTCAGGGGAGGCCTGGGGAGAAAAGCTCCAAATGCATGTCTTTAGAATGCAGGAGGAAACTGGAGCACCCTGAGGAAACCCACGTGAATGCAGGGAGAACATGCAAACTCCTCACAGGAGGCACCCCAGCCGAGAATCAAATCGGAAAACCTCTTGCTGTGAGGCGACAATGTTAACTGCTGCACCGCTGCACCGCCCACACCGCTGCACCACTGCGCCGCCCACACCACTGCACCACCCACACCACTGCACCACTGTGCCCCCCACACTGCTGCACCACTGTGCCGCCCACACTGCTGCACCACTGCGCCATCCACACTGCTGCACCACCCACACCACTGCACCACTACACTGTCCAAAATCTCTAGGCCTGGTCCTGACCAGCTGCCTGGTGAATACTTCAAACTCGCTGCTGATCCCATTGCTTACCCTATCTCTATACTGCTATATTGACCTATCATCGAGCAATATGTGCCATCACTGGAAAGTACCCCACGTCATCCTGCTCCAGAAAGAAAGGCCTCAATAGACTTTACAAACTACAGGCCCATTGCCTTACTTTCCCATTAGCAAAAATACTTGAGAAATGCATTCACTCCCAGCTACTCAACCATCTCCTACAAAATAACCTACTCTCCTCCACCCAACACAGATTCTGCCCCAAACATAGTGCAACAGCCCTGATTAGCTTCATAGACACAGTTAACCAACATAGGAACGCTGGATCACTTACATCCTCTATATTCCTCGAATTATCCAAGGCCTTCGATGCAGTTCCCCATAAACAACTCATTCATGACCTAACCTCCTATAACTTCACTCACTCTACCATCTCCTGGTTCAAAGGGTTGGAAGGGTGGCCTAATGGTTAAGGTGTTTGCCTTACAAACACAAGGTACAGGGTTTGAGTCTCACAAGGGATAATTGGCTAGGCTTAAAATGGCTTGCAAGGGCAGTTAGCTTAGTACTACTCTGTGAACCTATGAACTTATGAACAGTTATTTATCTAACAGGAAACAAGCTGTCAGATGGCAAGATGAACTCTCTCCTCTACTACCAGTTGATAGAGGGGTACCTCAAGGTTCAATACTAGGCCCCCTCCTGTTTACAATCTTCACAAATGAGTTACACAAAGCCACACAACTTGTTAACATAATTCAGTATGTAGATGATTCCTCACTAATTTGCTCAGCTCCCGTGCTACCTTCTCTACAAAAAAAACTCAGCAATCCTTCCCGGGTATTGAAAGTTACCTCAACCAATCTCACTCATACTCACTCCATCCAAAACCAAACTGATTATTTTCCCCAATGGCAAAAAACCTCCTGACCTCAGCTCCTTTACCATTTTTTCATCTAACAACACCTGTATTGAGCCCATTGAATCAACTAAACTACTGGGTGTTATCATCGACAAGGACCTTAAATTCAATAAACAGCTTGACTTGGTTATCAAGAAGGTGCGCTTTAAACTAGGTTCCCTTTATAGGATAAAGCCCTTCGTTACAGAATCAACCCATCATGCCATCAGTTGAACCCACCTCCTATCTAATCTTCTATATGCCTCATCCATTTTTACCAGTCTAAGAAAATCTGACTTAGCCAAACTCGAGTCCTGCTACCATAAAATAGCCAGATTTGCAGCTAACCATCCAATCAAGACCCATCACTGTACCTCACTTCACCAACTTAAGTGGCTAGAACTACCCAACCAACTAACCTACAACCAACTAGTACTAACTCACTCCACCCTCCTCCATCCAGAAAACTGCCCATCTATTAGCAATATCATCCAAACATACTCAAGTAGTAGGTCCCTAAGGTCATCCAATAAAACTCTCCTGAAGGTCAGTAGGTCTAACAACACATATGGTGACTCCATATTCTCCCATAAAATTGCTAAAACTTGGAACAACATACCTAAATACATTTTCAATACTGAAAGCACATCGAAATTCAAACAACTACTAAAGGAATGCTTCAAACGAACATGGCTATGCCCCTGTAGTAGGGCTGATTAATCTCTGCATATACTCCCATAATAGTCCACCATCCCACAGAACTTGTTACCTCATCCTCCTTTCTTCCCTCCCCATCTACTTTCAATTACTGTATCTACAAACACCCTCACCTATTACCTAGCCACTCCTATACTCTCCTAGTTGTAACCTAATCCTAAATCTCAAAGAAAGCGCAAGGGCTCCACAAAAAACAGTAAACACAAAAGAAAAACAAAGCCCAGAGACATACAATAAAGCTCCCAGTTGGCAGAAACTGCTCAGTTATTTAATTCTCAGCGTAGTCACACAGCATGGAAATGAAAATACTTAAAAAATCACTTTTATTAAATCCACCAAAACACATTAATGCTCAAACCATATGCTTTAATTTCTTAACTTCATCAGATGTGGGCTGGAACAAGCTTCCCCATAGATTCCTCTAGCTTCTGGATCTGGTTCTCCGGGAAAAGCATCACCACTGCAAATGCCAGCACTGCAAGCAGCTGCAACTTGGGTGGCATCATAATCTGTAAGAGCCCCATCAAACTAAATAATCATGACATAACGTGGTTACAAAATATATGGGATAAAACAAAACACAGTGCGCCTATTAATAAGAACAAAAAAGCTGACATATGCAAATGCAGCACAATTTGTAGGAGCTCAGGGTGATAGTCTGCTGCATTTGCATATGTCAGTGTTTTTGTTCTTATTAATAGGCGCACTCATTTTTTGTTTTATCTCATATATTTTGTACCCAAGTTATGTCATGATTATTTAGTTTGATGGGGCTCTTATGGATTATGATGCCGCCCAAGTTGCAGCTGCTTGCGGTGCTGGTGTTTGCAGTGGCAATGCTTTTCCTGGAAAACCAGATCCAGAAGCTAGAGGAATCTATGGGGAAGCTTGTTCCAGCCCATATCTGATGAAGTTAAGAAACAAAAACGTATGGTTTGAGCGTTAATGTGTTTTGGTGGATTTAATAAAGGTGATTTTTTAAGTATTTTCATTTCCACGCTGTGTGACTACGCTGATAATTAAATAACTGAACAGTTTCTGCCGACTGGGAGCTTTATTGTACGTCTCTGGGCTTCGTTTTTCTTTTGTGTTTACTAATCCTAAATCTAAAATCATTATCTTACCTCCTTACATATTTGGACCACAACCCAGCATGATATTCTCCAGCTTCAGACTTTATTTCTTAAAGAAACCTTAGTGTACATATTACATTTTCTACCATGCTTTGATGTTAAATCTACAAACTTAACCTGTATTATTCTAAACACCAACTGTCTTTATATGCCTGTGAATAATTACCTTGTTATACCTATTCCTTATATCTGACTGTAAGCAATGCACAATCCTTGCTACATCTGTGAGCAATTACCCTGAAATACTACTACCATGTATACGACTGTAAACTGTGTGCAACCCTAACCACCATATATCATTGTATGACTGTGAACAATTACCATGAAATACTACTACCATGTATACGACTGTAAACTGTGCGCAACCTTAGCCACCATATATCATTATACGACTGTGAACAATTACCCTGAAATACTACTACTATGTATATGACTGTAAACTGTGTGCAACCCTAACCACCATATATCCATCCTTACCAATATCCAAACTCCCCCATCCTTCCCAATATCCAAACTACCTCAATACAGAAATTGGAACAAACATACAACAGAATTGCCATATTTATTCTAAACCAACCACTCTGTTCACATCACTGCCTCTCACTAAACAAACTTCAGTGACTGAAATTTCAGCACCTTCTCCTACAATCACAGCTCCACACTACCTTTTCCATACTCAACAACCCCTCTGCCTGCCCTGCTCTTGCCTCCCATGTTACTCTCTACTCTTTCCCCGGACTCTCTGTTGTGCTGATCAGCATCTGCTCTCAGTTTATAAACATAAAAGGAATATTGGCAAACTACTTTACAAACACTCTGCCTTACTAAATTGGAACTAACTCCCTCTCCATATTAGATCCAACCTTTCCTTTCCCTGTTTTAAAAATCCCACCTACTAAACTTGAAATTATGCCATTGCCTTGACCACACGTAGTCTTAGTCTGTCCTACTGTGTAGCCTGTTGCATCTCCTAACTTTTTTCTCTGTTAGTAACTTCTACTTAAACTAACCGCATAAACCCTCAGCTCTACTACTATAGCCCCCTCCTCTCTCCCCCCTCCCATTCTCCACACTATTTATCCCCCTCACTTCCTATCAATGTCTGTACATTGTCCTTCTTTTGAACAACGATTATCTTTTTGTTTTTACTCTCATATGTAGTAAATTTTAGACCACTGCTATCACTGCAACCCTTAATGTTCATAATATTTTTATTTTGTGTTTCTCTTTATAATTAATTTCATATTTGCATTATTTTAAGTAGTTTTTGTCCTGTATGTTTATCTTTGCTTATGTTTGCTGGGCTGTTTCTCCTTAGGTCTTTACTGAAATGGGTTGCTTACTATCAATGCAATGCAAATAGTTAATAACCTTTTCTTTTTTACAATTATTTTGTGTTGTGATTGTTATTTAATATTTGTATATTGTCACGTCACTTATGTTTGCTGGGGCTTTTCCCCTCTGGTGTCTACTGAAATGGGTTTATTTGCAAACTCACTTGGACTAACCTGATTAACAAATGGGAAATAAATAAATAAATATCATTACATGCCTGTTAATAATTACCTAGAT
This sequence comes from Protopterus annectens, assembly GCF_019279795.1. Lineage (NCBI taxonomy): Eukaryota > Metazoa > Chordata > Ceratodontiformes > Protopteridae > Protopterus > Protopterus annectens. The sequence continues at coordinate 461,452,791 of NC_056740.1, forward strand.
ATATAAGTATCCTGTATATTATGGTGTTCACCAGTGAAGCTTTGAAAATATTAGTAATGGTTTAATAGTTGTTATATGTTTATGCTTGTCAACACTTGTGAAGCTTTGTACACTTTCTAACTGTGGATCTTTTCTCCCTGGGCCTTCTCTGAAAACAGGTCTGCTTAGACCCAGTTGGACTTTCCCAGAAAAGAAGTAGAAAATAAATAAAATTGCTATGTCCAGCTCTTGCAATGCGTATTATATAGGTAAAACAGAAAGAAAACTAAAAACACACATTTATAAGCATGTTTATATTTTATGTAAAGACAAGAACAGTTCTTTAGACACTTAGTAAAATGTCTTAATTTCAAGAAGTTTCTTTTCTGTTGTATTATTTAACATTAGAGGAGGTTCATGGAAGAATGCTCTAGAATGTTGTGAAATTAAATGGCAACTTAGGTTAAATTCTTTTAGACCACGAGTGGTAAATGAACAATTTTCTTTTTTTGCTGTTGTAAAACAGAAGTCGAAGTATATTTGATAAACTTTTAAACTACTTCACGTGAGTGCCTTCCCACCTCCTGCAGCCAAACTGCATAATTAAACCACCCCTTACACCCTTTGCAACCTCTCCCATTTAACTCCCTCACTGCAGACATCCCATACCAAACTACACTGTATCAACTATTCTTTTTCAGTTCTGCAACACAAACTCTGGAAATCTTTTTCCTTCTCTTTCCTTACATTCAAAAGACACCTCCATCACAAATCTGACTGCAAGTGCTTTTCCACTGGACACACAACCTCCCTCCCTCCTCACCTGCATCACTACTAATTTGACCATCTGTTTGTCTGTTTGCACCTACTGCTTCCCTTTTATATTTACTAGGAAAGTTAATTCACGTTTGTTACCCTGTTAATAATATTTGCATATTGTATCAATCATGTATTGGATTATCTACCTTCTGTGATTACTCTGTTTGCGGATTTGTTCTGTTTTATTTTTTGTGAATTTCTTCACTTGAGCTGTCCCTGCAAATGGTCTATTGTTATCAGTATACTAACCCAGTAAACAAACTAAATAAATACAATAAATACACTTGTTTACATTTATTATTTATTTATTTTTTATGTTATTTAACATTTGTTGACAGGGAAAGTCCGTCTAGGCTACATAGTGCCTATTTTCAGCGGAGGCCCGGGGAGAAATGTTCCATTCGCATGTCTTTAGAATGTGGGAGGAAACCGGAGTACCCAGAGGAAACCCACGCAAACGCAGGGAGAACATGCAAACTCTGCACAGAGGGCACCCCAGCCGAGAAATTAACTGGAGAACCTCTTGCTGTGAGGTGACAACTTTAACCGCTGCACCACTGCGCCGCGTATTATTACTACTTTATGTTTAAAACTTAAATTAAAATAAAGTAAATAATGAGCAGCACTGGAAAATAAATGGCGCTGAGCACCGATAAAAACGGAAATGTCAACGAACAATAAAACAGGCTCAGTGACAACCTCTGCAGTCAATAAAGTTAAATTAAAATGTATTTATTTTTGTTTGTGTTTTCATACACATGTATAACTGCTTTTAGACTATTTAATCATGTATTAAGTGATTTATGAATGTTGTATGCCCAGCCAAGGCTTTTGATACAATACCCCACTCAAGCATGCCCATTAATTTAGGTATAAACACTCTTATCACTCACTGGATAGCCAGCTGACTCGCTGATAGGACCCAGGAGGTCAAAATTGGTGAGGCCACCTCCACTAAGAGGCTAGTCACTATGGCAGTCCCCCCAGGACTCGGTATTGGGTCCACTCCCTTTTGGTACCTGTTTCTCTGAAATGGAAGCAAATGCTGAAAGTTTACGGATGACTAAGTTTGCAGATGATTGCAAGCTTGGGGTTATCATCAACACCCCTGCAGACACTAGCATTCTTCAAGAAGGTCTATCTCTGACTAACAAATGATGCCAAAGCCATGGCCTTAAACTCAGTGCTAAGAATTGCATAATTGTACCCTTTGGGACATCAACCATCCTGGCTAATTACCATGTTGTTAATAAACCCCTAAGCGTCCAGTGGTCAGGGATCTGGGTACGCATGTAGACAGTAACTTTAACTTTGACCACCATGTGGCCACAGTGGTGTGGAAATCCTTTTATGTTGCACAGCTTATAAGTAAGGGCATGGCATCTAGATCCAGACAGGTCATTGTCCCACTGTACTACACCTTTATCAGACCAATCATAGAGTACAACGCACCTTTGGTATGTACCTGACCAGGCATATGCAGGAACTAGAGCAACCCCACAGGTTCTGTACAAAAAGAATACAAAGTAACAAATCTACCTTATGCAGAGCACCTTAAAGCCCTTTCCCTCTACTCAGTCTCCTATAGACTGCTGAGGTGTGATTAATGCCTGGCTTACAAGGCACCCACAAACCCCACATGTATGAATGTCCTACAGATTTGTAAGTCAAAATGTACCTGAAATACAAGCTCTAGGGACCTGAATTTTATCTGTTACTTAAACAGAACATGCTGAAGAGACAGATATGTGTCCCAGGGACTGCCCATCCTACAGAGGCTTCCCATCTATGTGAAAGTGAGTTTGTGTATTACCCATTTTACACACAACTTGTAGCAGTGGATGGGGAATAGGACATTTACACCAGGTGTGACCTCCATATCCCTTAGGACAGACATAGCTTATAAATCTCTGTCCCTCAATATCCTGTTTGGATACAGGACATCATTATTTTTTCAGGACAAATTGGGTAGGCTTAGAAGAAAAACCCTCCCGGTTGTTAGATTAGTAACAGTCTGAATCTATGAATCTATAAAAAATAATCTTCTGCTACTGTAGATGTTTGTTGAAAATGGTTACTGCATGACCAATTACTGTTAAATTATTTTTTCTCTCAAAAATGTTTTTATTATTTTTTAATAAAAACCATAAGCAAACAATTATTTACATTTTAACTATAACAAAGTATATGCACAGTCCATAACAAACTTTATCAACATATATAGACAACAAGGAAATCATTCAATCAATATTTCTCTAGTAAAGATTGTAACTTCTCCCAAGCAATTAAATTATGTGTTCATTTTTTGTTTTCAGTTTTATGGTAGAGATTTCTTTTTTACATATATGTTTTGATAAATAATTAAACTCATTTACTGCGGTGGTGGTGCTGCGGTAGCGTTGTTGCCTCACAGTAAGACGTTGTCCTGTTTGATTCTCAGCTAGAGCATCTTCTGTGTGGTGACATGCATGAATGGGCGTACCTTCGTTGAAGGTTGTGCATCAGGGCTGGCAACTCGGCACATAAAAATCTACTGCCAATCATTAGCGGACCGGAGTCCCGCTGTGGCGACCCCCCTAACTGGAAAAAGTCGAAAGACACAACATTAAAAGACAGAGTAGAATTGGTTTTCCAGTTCTTTGTTACAGCTTTCCTTGCTGCTGCTAGAATTGACCACAACATATGCATTTGAGATTTGGGTACACTTTCTGGAACTTGTACATTAAATAAAATAAAAGAGTCAGTAATGTTACATTTATCATTCCATAAGGCTTTACAGAGATTTCTGAATTCATTCCAGATGAGGAAAGCTTTGCACAAAAAACAATCATATGTAACCAATCCGCATTTGTTGATTTACATCTCCAGCATTTTACATCGCTCTTTTTATACATTTTAGCAATTTTTTGTGGAGTAAAGAAACACCTATGTAGGAACTTCCATGTATAGACTCTCCTTTGGAGAGAGGCTGTTGTTTTTCCTGTTGACTTTAAATATAGCTTCTTCTTGTTAGTGGAAACTTCTTCTCCATTACTGTTAAATTCTTCAGTGTTCGTCTGGTCACCATTTATGTATGGAACAAAAGTAAATGTCTTCATATTAACTTTTCTTTTCAGGAATGCTGCACCATCTGCATAATCTTTCTTGTCCCTAATTAACTTTTTTGCTATATAACTTTAACAATATCTATAATACTATCTATTTTAGAAAAAAACAGTTCTGTATTGAACATCATGATATGGAATAGCAAGTCCTGATAAGGTGACTTGTCTAAACATTGAATGTCTTCCAATAAATTGGCACTGTGGTTTTGTTACTCTTAATTAGAATAGACATTAAACTGAAACAGGCTTTCAATTGAACAAGTCAGTCAGATCTGTATATAATGGAGAATCTGCATTGATCCCATTTGGAAATTTCCAAACAATTAAGCCTTTACATACTGTTTTGGACAATATGCCTTCACATAGAAAACTATTATCAAGTTGCGAAGACCTATACTTCTATACTTTTTTTATGAAACAGCAATAATTAGTTAACAAGGGCACCTTCTGTAGCATGACCAACTAAAATTAAATATTCAACCACTTTTTCAAGGAATAGAGTCTTTAGAAGCTTGAGTGGTGTGATCATTTCTGCCATTCATCACTGAAAATGAACTAGAAGGAGAACGATAACTAAAACTCGATTGATGGAACTAGAAGGAGTACGATAAATAAGATTCGAATGATGGAACTAGAAGGAGTACGATAACTAAGATTCGATTGATGGAACTAGAAGGAGTACGATAAATAAGATTCGAATGATGGAACTAGAAGGAGTACGATAACTAAGATTTGATTGATGGAACTAGAAGGAGTACGATAACTAAAATTTGATTGATGAAACTAGAAGGAGTACGATAACTAAGATTCGATTAATGGAACTAGAAGGAGTACGATAACTAAGATTCGACTGATGGAACTAGAAGGAGTACGATAACTAAGATTCGATTGATGGAACTAGAAGGAGTACGATAACTAAGATTCGATTGATGGAACTAGAAGGAGTACGATAACTAAGATTCGATTGATGGAACTAGAAGGAGTACGATAACTAAGATTCGATTGATGGAACTAGAAGGAGTACGATAACTAAGATTCGATTGATGGAACTAGAAGGTGTGCGATAACCTAAGATTCAATTGATGGAACTAGAAGGAGTACGATAACTAAGATTTAATTGATGGAACTAGAAGGAGTACGATAACTAAGATTCGATTAATGGAACTAGAAGGAGTACGATAACTAAAATTCGATGGATGGAACTAGAAGGAGTACGATAACTAAGATTCAATTGATGGAACTAGAAGGAGTGCGAAAACTAAGATTCAATTGATGGAACTAGAAGGAGTGCGATAACTAAGATTCGATTAATTGAACTAGCAGGAGTACGATAACTAAGATGTGATTGATGGAACTAGAAGGAGTACGATAACTAAGATTCGATTAATGGAACTAGAAGGAGTACGATAACTAAGATGTGATTGATGGAACTAGAAGGAGTACGATAACTAAGATTTGATTGATGGAACTAGAAGGAGTATGATAACTAAGATTTGATTGATGGAACTAGAAGGAGTATGATAACTAAGATTCGATTGATGGAACTAGAAGGAGTACGATAACTAAGATTCGATTGATGGAACTAGAAGGAGTACGATAACTAAGATGTGATTGATGGAACTAGAAGGAGTACGATAACTAAGATTTGATTAATGGAACTAGAAGGAGTACGATAACTAAGATGTGATTGATGGAACTAGAAGGAGTACGATAACTAAGATTCGATTGATGGAACTAGAAGGAGTACGATAACTAAGATTCGATTGATGGATCTAGAAGGAGTACGATAACTAAGATTCGATTAATGGAACTAGAAGGTGTACGATAACTAAAATTCGATGGATGGAACTAGAAGGAGTACGATAACTAAGATTCGATTGATGGAACTAGAAGGAGTGCGATAACTAAGATTCAATTGATGGAACTAGAAGGAGTACGATAACTAAGATTCGATTATTGGAACTAGAAGGAGTACGATAACTAAAATTCGATGGCTGGAACCAGAAGGAGTGCGATAACTAAAATTTGACTGTTGGAACTAGAAGGAGTACGATAACTAAGATTCAATTGCACTGGCTAGTTTGTAAGCTGCAAGTGGAAAAGATTTTCTAGTTGGTGCATTGGTAAAAACCAGGGCCCTTTCAGGGATTATGCACCACTGATTGCTAAACATTTGTGTGAGTCACTTTCCTCTCGCCTTTTTTATACCTCTGTCAAGGTCATCTAATGGCCTTTCTGCATGTCTGCCCATGAATCCCCATGAATCCCCACCTTTCATCTCTGTTTTTGGTAAAATAGTTTCCGAACAGACATTTTAGGCTACCTAGAAAACAGGCGTCTCCTTCTTGGGATCTTACCTTTGTGCTGGAAAATATAGCCATGTTTCCCTTTGAACTGGCTCAGTCAGCACATGGAATACTACACCTCTTACTACTCTGATATCTGTAAGAAGAGAATCTGAGTTGCAAGCTGTCATGGTGGGTGAACCCTGTTTAGTCTTCCATAGAGACAGAGTCACATTAAGAAGTAATCCCTCATTTATGGCCAGAGGTTTTTCAGAGTTTACACTGAATCAAGCCATCCAACTCCCAGTGTTTTATCCAGACTCTCAGAACCAGTGAGAAGGGATCCTACATAGTCTGGATGTGCACAGGCAGCCCAGGTACTATCAGGGCAAAACTAAGTCCTTTAGAAAAGAAGATCAGCTGTTTATGTCTTATGATGGGACAAAGGATGGACAACTCATGTCTTCAGCTATTCCTTTTTATTATTCCAACCATGACAAATCAATTCCATGCAGTATCAAGATATATCCTGAAAGAGACTTGTCTTCTGTGATGGCGTACTAGAAACGTGTGGACTATACAAGACTCTGAACAGGAACTTCAGCAAGTGATAAGACAATAGAATACAAAATTGAAGACACATGCAATGAAACTGAGTTCAGAAAAGATGATCATCATGACAGCGAATGGCAGAAAATCACAATAAGATGAAAGTTAACACAAAAAGGAAAATAGTGCAGCTAGTTAATAGCTTGAAGTACCTGGGAGGGGTGGTTGAGGAGAAAGGAAATCCAAATGAGGAGGTCAAAAAATAATCAAAGGTTCAGCATCCAACTGTGACAAAGAGTAAAGGAGAAGTGACTCCATTACAAAGAGTAAAGGAGAAGTGACTCTGTGACAAAGAGTAAAGGAGAAGTGACTTCGTGACAAAGAGTAAAGGAGAAGTGACTCCGTGACAAAGAGTAAAGAAAAAGTAACTCTGTGACAAAGAGTAAAGGAGAAGTGACTGTGTGACAAAAAGTAAAGGAAAAGTGACTCCATGACAAAGAGTAAAGGAGAAGTGACTCTGTTACAAAGAGTAAAGGAGAAGTGACTGTGTGACAAAGACTAAAGGAGAAGTGACTCCATGACAAAGAGTAAAGGAGAAGTGACTCCGTGACAAAGAGTAAGGGAGAAGTGACTCCATGACAAAGAGTAAAGGAGAAGTGACTCCGTGACAAAGATTAAAGGAGAAGTGACTCTGTGACAAAGAGTAAAGGAGAAGTGACTGTTTGACAAAGAGTAAATCAGAAGTGACTCCGTGACAAAGAGTAAAGGAGAAGTGACTGTGTGACAAAGAGTAAAGGAGAAGTGACTCCATGACAAAGAGTAAAGGAGAAGTGACTTTGTGACAAAGAGTAAAGGAGAAGTGACTCCATGACAAAGAGTAAATCAGAAGTGACTCCATGACAAAGAGTAAGGGAGAAGTGACTCTGTGACAAAGAGTAAAGGAGAAGTGACTCAGTGACAAAGAGTAAGGGAGAAGTGACTCCGTGACAAAAAGTAAAGGAGAAGTGACTCCATGACAAAGAGTAAAGGAGAAGTGACTGTGTGACAAAGAGTAAATGAGAAGTGACTGTGTGACAAAGAGTAAAGGAGAAGTGACTCTGTGACAAAGAGTAAAGGAGAAGTGACTCCGTGACAAAGAGTAAGGGAGAAGTGACTCCATGACAAAGAGTAAAGGAGAAGTGACTCCATGACAAAGAGTAAGGGAGAAGTGACTCCGTGACAAAGAGTAAAGGAGAAGTGACTGTGTGACAAAGAGTAAATGAGAAGTGACTCCATGACAAAGAGTAAAGGAGAAGTGACTCCTTGATAAAGAGTAAAGGAGAAGTGACTCTGTGACAAAGAGTAAATGAGAAGTGACTCCGTGACAAAGAGTAAGGGAGAAGTGACTCCTTGACAAAGAGTAAAGTAGAAGTGACTGTGTGACAAAGAGTAAAGGAGAAATGACTCTGTGACAAAGAGTAAATGAGAAGTGACTCCGTGACAAAGAGTAAAGGAGAAGTGACTCTGTGACAAAGAGTAAGGGAGAAGTGACTCCGTGACAAAGAGTAAGGGAGAAGTGACTCCGTGACAAAGAGTAAAGGAGAAGTGACTCCATGACAAAGAGTAAAGGAGAAGTCACTCCATGACAAAGAGTAAAGGAGAAGTGACTCTGTGACAAAGAGTAAAGGAGAAGTGACTGTGTGACAAAGAGTAAATCAGAAGTGACTCCGTGACAAAGAGTAAAGGAGAAGTGACTCTGTGACAAAGAGTAAAGGAGAAGTCACTCCATGACAAAGAGTAAAGGAGAAGTGACTGTGTGACAAAGAGTAAAGGAGAAGTGACTCCATGACAAAGAGTAAGGGAGAAGTGACTCCGTGACAAAGAGTAAAGGAGAAGTGACTGTGTGACAAAGAGTAAAGGAGAAGTGACTCTGTGACAAAGAGTAAAAGAAAAGTGACTCTGTGACAAAGAGTAAAGGAAAAGTGACTGACAGCAGAATGTCAAATAAGCTGAAAAGCAGAGCAAGAAAATGTGTGCTGTAGCCAACCTGGCCAGTAAATGCAGAGTATCTGAGAAAGCTTGAGGTGATAGAGATGAAGTGCCCCAAATGGGGATAAGGATGCCCACTGTAAGACAAAGACATGAGGGCATCAGAGGTGAAGCCAAAGTAATCCCTTTTGTAGAGAAGGGATTATAATGATTCAGTTACATGTGCAGGGAAGAAGTTAAAAGTATGTGAAGCATATTTAGGATACACAGGAAGAAGGAAGAAGAGGTAAGGATGACTAGTCAAGAAATACGTTACATGGGAAGAAAGCAAGAAGAGGTGAGGACGACCAAGCAAGAGGTGAAGGGATGCAGAAAGAAAGCAAGAAGAGATGACATTGACCAGTCAAAAGATGGAGGGATATAAAAAGAAGGCAAGAAGAGATGAGGATGACCAGTCAAGAGATGCAGTGATACAGGAAGAAAGTAAGAACAGATGAGGGCAACTAGTCACGGGATGAAAGACCTGAGTGAGAGAAGACTTGTGATAGTTAGGCATGACTACAGAAGAAGGTAAGAGAGTGGTCCAGAATCAAGAGAGGTTGTGACAGTTGATGTGACCCCCAACCCATGTAAAAATGAGGGAATAAAAGGGCTGCTGCTGCTGGTGATGGTGTCAGTTCTGAGCGTCACAGTGGCAGGTTTCCTTGTCTAAAGATAAAGTGTACATTAGTAATGAAGAGACATTTTAGACTAAACATATGAATTGACAACATAGATATATCACATCTGGTAATATATCCATTTAACTATGACAGACAACTGTGGCTTGTCTTCTTTTTACTTTGTTTCTATTCATCTCAATTGTATTTACACAAATTAGAAAAGAAGGTTACAGAATAAATCTGAAGAGGTGTAGGTCAGAGGCATAGTGTGGCACCCCGACCAGACTAAGATTACAGTGTTCAGCTGAGACATTGCAAAGTACTTTGTATTGAAAGAACTGTAGCTGAAAAGGAATGTGCTACCTGTGGAGGGTGCAAAACCACACAGCCCTTAAGAAGACATTAAATAGATGGGGGGGGGGTAACAAAAGGGACACAGGAAGACCAACTCAGATATACTAACTGCACAATAGGGCAGTGTATTTATAGATTTTAATGTTCTGCTATTATAATTCCATAATTTAATAAAGACAAAGTTTACAAACAAGTCAGTTCTTTCTGTATACTATGGACAAGTCGCCATGGCATTGCCCTGTGTTCATTGCACTGAATACAAATTCTTTCCTTCACTGTTACATTTTCAGTGAATCATTAGTTCCTTTACCGTGACTATTTTTACAAGATATTAATGATAATAATGACCTTCGCTGTTTTATTTTCGGTGAATCATTAGTTCCTTTACCGTGACTATTTTTACAAGATATTAATGATAATACTGACCTTCACTGTTTTATATTCGGTGAATCATTAGTTCCTTTACGGTGACTATTTTTACAAGATATTAATGATAATAGTGACCTTCGCTGTTTTATTTTCGGTGAATCATTAGTTCCTTTACCGTGACTATTTTTACAAGATATTAATGATAATAATGACCTTCGCTGATTTATTTTCGGTGAATCATTGGTTCCTTTACCGTGACTATTTTTACAAGATATTAATGATAATAATGACCTTCGCTGTTTTATTTTCGGTGAATCATTAGTTCCTTTACCGTGACTATTTCTACAAGATATTAATGATAATAATGATCTTCGCTGTTTTATTTTCAGTGAATCATTAGTTCCTTTACCGTGACTATTTTTACAAGATATTAATGATAATAATGACCTTCGCTGTTTTATTTTCAGTGAATCATTAGTTCCTTTACCGTGACTATTTTTACAAGATATTAATGATAATAATGACCTTCACTGTTTTATTTTCGGTGAATCATTAGTTCCTTTACCGTGACTATTTTTACAAGATATTAATGATAATAATGACCTTCGCTGTATTATTTTCGGTGAATCATTAGCTCCTTTACCGTGACTATTTTTACAAGATATTAATGATAATAGTGACCTTCGCTGTTTTATTTTCGGTGAATCATTAGTTCCTTTACCGTGACTATTTTTACAAGATATTAATGATAATAATGACCTTCTTACCGTGACTATTTTTACAAGATATTAATGATAATAATGACCTTCGCTGTTTTATTTTCGGTGAATCATTAGTTCCTTTACCGTGACTATTTTTACAAGATATTAATGATAATAATGATCTTCATTGTTTTATTTTCGGTGAATCATTAGTTCCTTTACCGTGACTATTTTTACAAGATATTAATGATAATAATGACCTTCGCTGTTTTATTTTCGGTGAATCATTAGTTCCTTTACCGTGACTATTTTTACAAGATATTAATGATAATAATGACCTTCTCTGTTTTATTTTCGGTGAATCATTAGTTCCTTTACCGTGACTATTTTTACAAGATATTAATGATAATAATGACCTTCGCTGTTTTATTTTCAGTGAATCATTAGTTCCTTTACCATGACTATTTTTACAAGATATTAATGATAATAGTGACCTTCGCTGTTTTATTTTCGGTGAATCATTAGTTCCTTTACCATGACTATTTTTACAAGATATTAATGATAATAATGACCTTCGCTGTTTTATTTTCAGTGAATCATTAGTTCCTTTACCGTGACTATTTTTACAAGATATTAATGATAATAATGACCTTCGCTGTTTTATTTTCAGTGAATCATTAGTTCCTTTACCGTCACTATTTTTACAAGATATTAATGGTAATAATGACCTTCGCTGTTTTATTTTCGGTGAATCATTAGTTCCTTTACCGTGACTATTTTTACAAGATATTAATGATAATAGTGACCTTCGCTGTTTTATTTTCAGTGAATCATTAGTTCCTTTACCATGACTATTTTTACAAGATATTAATGATAATAATGACCTTCGCTGTTTTATTTTTGGTGAATCATTAGTTCCTTTACCGTGACTATTTTTACAAGATATTAATATAATAATGACCTTCTTACCGTGACTATTTTTTCAAGATATTAATGATAATAATGACCTTCGCTGTTTTATTTTCGGTGAATCATTGGTTCCTTTACTGTGACTATTTTTACAAGATATTAATGATAATAATGACCTTCGCTGATTTATTTTCGGTGAATCATTAGTTCCTTTACCGTGACTATTTTTACAAGATATTAATGATAATAATGACCTTCACTGTTTTATTTTCAGTGAATCATTAGTTCCTTTACCGTGACTATTTTTACAAGATATTAATGATAATAATGACCTTCGCTGTTTTATTTTCAGTGAATCATTAGTTCCTTTACCGTGACTATTTTTACAAGATATTAATGATAATAATGACCTTCGCTGTTTTATTTTCGGTGAATCATTAGTTCCTTTACCGTGACTATTTTTACAAGATATTAATGATAATAATGACCTTCGCTGTTTTATTTTCAGTGAATCATTAGTTCCTTTACCGTGACTATTTTTACAAGATATTAATGATAATAATGACCTTCACTGTTTTATTTTCGGTGAATCATTAGTTCCTTTACCGTGACTATTTTTACAAGATATTAATGGTAATAATGACCTTCGCTGTTTTATTTTCGGTGAATCATTAGTTCCTTTACCGTGACTAGTTTTACAAGATATTAATGATAATAATGACCTTCGCTGTTTTATTTTCGGTGAATCATTAGTTCCTTTACCGTGACTATTTTTACAAGATATTAATGATAATAATGACCTTCGCTGTTTTATTTTCGGTGAATCATTAGTTCCTTTACCGTGACTATTTTTACAAGATATTAATGATAATAATGACCTTCGCTGTTTTATTTTCGATGAATCATTAGTTCCTTTACCGTGACTATTTTTACAAGATATTAATGATAATAATGACCTTCGCTGTTTTATTTTCAGTGAATCATTAGTTCCTTTACCGTGACTATTTTTACAAGATATTAATGATAATAATGACCTTCGCTGTTTTATTTTCAGTGAATCATTAGTTCCTTTACCGTGACTATTTTTACAAGATATTAATGATAATAATGACCTTCGCTGTTTTATTTTCAGTGAATCATTAGTTCCTTTACCGTGACTATTTTTACAAGATATTAATGATAATAATGACCTTCGCTGTTTTATTTTCGGTGAATCATTAGTTCCTTTACCGTGACTATTTCTACAAGATATTAATGATAATAATGATCTTCGCTGTTTTATTTTCGGTGAATCATTAGTTCCTTTACCGTGACTATTTTTACAAGATATTAATGATAATAATGACCTTCGCTGTTTTATTTTCGGTGAATCATTAGTTCCTTTACCGTGACTATTTTTACAAGATATTAATGATAATAATGACCTTCGCTGTTTTATTTTCGGTGAATCATTAGTTCCTTTACCGTGAGTATTTTTACAAGATTTTAATGACAATAATGACCTTCGCTGTTTTATTTTCGGTGAATCATTAGTTCCTTTACCGTGACTATTTTTACAAGATATTAATGATAATAATGACCTTCACGGTTTTATTTTCGGTAAATCATTAGTTCCTTTACCGTGACTATTTTTACAAGATATTAATGGTAATAATGACCTTCGCTGTTTTATTTTCGGTGAATCATTAGTTCCTTTACCGTGACTATTTTTACAAGATATTAATGATAATAATGACCTTCGCTGTTTTATTTTCGGTGAATCATTAGTTCCTTTACCGTGACTATTTTTACAAGATATTAATGATAATAATGACCTTCGCTGTTTTATTTTCGGTGAATCATTAGTTCCTTTACCGTGACTATTTTTACAAGATATTAATGATAATAATGACCTTCACTGTTTTATTTTCGGTGAATCATTAGTTCCTTTACCGTGACTATTTTTACAAGATATTAATGGTAATAATGACCTTCGCTGTTTTATTTTCGGTGAATCATTAGTTCCTTTACCGTGACTATTTTTACAAGATATTAATGATAATAATGACCTTCGCTGTTTTATTTTTGGTGAATCATTAGTTCCTTTACCGTGACTATTTTTACAAGATATTAATGATAATAATGACCTTCGCTGTTTTATTTTCGATGAATCATTAGTTCCTTTACCGTGACTATTTTTACAAGATATTAATGATAATAATGACCTTCGCAGTTTTATTTTCGGTAAATCATTAGTTCCTTTACCGTGACTATTTTTACAAGATATTAATGATAATAATGATCTTCATTGTTTTATTTTCGGTGAATCATTAGTTCCTTTACCGTGACTATTTTTACAAGATATTAATGATAATAATGACCTTCGCTGTTTTATTTTCGGTGAATCATTAGTTCCTTTACCGTGACTATTTTTACAAGATATTAATGATAATAATGACCTTCGCTGTTTTATTTTCGGTGAATCATTGGTTCCTTTACCGTGACTATTTTTACAAGATATCAATGATAATAATGACCTTCACTGATTTATTTTCGGTGAATCATTAGTTCCTTTACCGTGACTATTTTTACAAGATATTAATGATAATAATGACCTTCGCTGTTTTATTTTCGGTGAATCATTAGTTCCTTTACCGTGACTATTTTTACAAGATATTAATGATAATAATGACCTTTGCTGTTTTATTTTAGGTGAATCATTAGTTCCTTTACCGTGACTATTTTTACAAGATATTAATGATAATAATGACCTTCTTACCGTGACTATTTTTACAAGATATTAATGATAATAATGACCTTCTTACCGTGACTATTTTTACAAGATATTAATGATAATAATGACAAGCATGTTAATATCCATCTGGATTTCATCTCAATATCAGGAAGCTGTTCCTTCTGTAATAGAAAATGAGAAACAAACCAAAGAAGAATCTAAGTTACAAACGGGCAGCAATGAACAAAAAATAATGATGCTGTTCCACGTCATGGGGTATGATCAGTGACACATGTATGTGTGCCTATGCACACTCACAGACACAGTGACACATGTATGCGTGCCTATACATGCTCACAGACACAGTGACACATGTATGTGTGCCTATACATGCTCACAGACACAGTGACACATGTATGTGTGCCTATACATGCTCACAGACACAGAGACACATGCATGTTTGCCTATGCATGCTCACAGACACAGAGACACATGTATGTGTGCCTATGCATGTTCACAGACACAGTGACACATGTATGTGTGCCTATGCACGCTCGCAGACACAGTGACACATATATGTCTGCCTATGCATGCTCACAGACACAGTGATACATGTATGTGTGCCTATGCACACTCACAGACACAGTGACACGTGTATGTGTGCCTGTGCAAACTCTCAGATATAGTGAAACATGTATGTGTGCCTATGCACACTCACAGACACAGTGACACATGTATGTGTGTCTGTGCATGCTCTCAGACACAGTGACACATATATGTGTGCCTGTGCATGCTCTCAGACACAGAGACACATATATGTGTGCCTGTGCACGCTCTCAGACACAGTGACGCATGTATGTGTGCTTATGCACACTCAAAGACACAGAGACACATGTATGTGTGCCTATGCACGCTCACAGACACAGAGACACATGTTTGTGTGCCTATGCATGCTCACAGACACTGAGACACATGTATGTGTGCCTATGCATGTTCACAGACACAGTGACACATGTATGTGTGCCTATGCACGCCCGCAGACACAGTGACACATATATGTCTGCCTATGCATGCTCACAGACACAGTGACACATGTATGTGTGCCTATGGGCACTCACAGACACAGAGACACATGTATGTGTGCCTATGTACACTCACAGACACAGTGACACATGTATGTGTGCCTATGCACACTCACAGACACAGTGACACGTGCATGTGTGCCTGTGCAAACTCTCAGATACAGTGACACATGTATATGTGCCTATGCACACTCACAGACACAGTGACACATGTATGTGTACCTATGCATGCTCACAGACACAGAGACACATGTATGTGTGCCTATGCACACTCATAGACACAGAGACACATGTATGTGTGCCTGTGCATGCTCTCATACACAGAAACACATGTATGTGTGCCTGTGCATGCTCTCAGACACTGAAACACATGCATGTGTGCCTGTGCATGCTCTCAGACACAGTGACACATATATGTGTGCCTGTGCACGCTCTCATACACAGAGACACATATATGTGTGCCTGTGCACGCTCTCAGACACAGTGACGCATGTATGTGTGCTTATGCACACTCACAGACACAGAGACACATGTATGTGTGCCTATGCACGCTCACAGACACAGAGACACATGTATGTGTGCCTATGCATGCTCACAGGCACAGAGACACATGTATGTGTGCCTATGCATGTTCACGGACACATTGACACATGTATGTGTGCCTATGCATGCTCACAGACACAGTGACACATATATGTGTGCCTATGCATGCTCACAGAGACACATGTATGTGTGCCTGTGCACGCTCTCAGACACAGTGACACATGTATGTGTGCCTATGCACACTCACAGACACAGTGACACATGTATGTGTGCTTATGCATGCTCACAGACTCAGAGACACATGTATGTGTGCCTATACACACTCACAGACACAGAGACACATGTATGTGTGCCTATGAATGCTCACAGACATAGAGACACATTTATGTGTGCCTATGCATGTTCACAGACACAGTGACACATATATGTGTGCCTATGCATGCTCACAGACACAGTGACATGTATGTGTGCCTATGCATGCTCACAGACACAGAGACACATGTATGTGTGCCTATGCATGCTCACAGACACAGAGACACATGTATGTGTGCCTGTGCACGCTCACAGACACAGATACACATGTATGTGTGCCTGTGCATGCTCACAGACACAGATACACATGTATGTGTGCCTGTGCATGCTCACAGACACAGATACACATGTATGTGTGCCTGTGCATGCTCACAGACACAGAGGCACACACACACATCTACAATATTAGCAAGTATGCCTAACTCTCAGCTGTCTCTACTTTTGAGGGACATACCTGATTTTGACTCAAATTTTAGATCTATCCTTCTTAATCCCACCTAAAACTGTTGACTTTTAGAGAAAAGGTGGTGAATTGAAGTTAATTAACAATAACAATAATTAGAGTCATAAGGATTCTTTTACTTCACAAAATGTACATTGATTCATATTCCCTTATTCTGTCAATGTCTAACGTTAACAGTATTTAAAAAATGGCCCTAATTATTTCTGGGTTTGTCCCAGATTCTGTTGAAATTTGTCCCTGACTGGTTGAGAGCTATGCAAGCTGCCAAATCTAAAAGGGAAAGTTTTTATCTCACATTTACTTTTCTCAAAAATGGATAAATATTCCTAGAAATATGTATCAAACCAAAGTCATCCATTGTTTTACCTGAAATGCTAATCTACACCTAATAGCAAGGAAACATGATTACCTTCTATAGGTTTATCAGCCACCAAAGTGCTGTTATCTTGCTTATCTTCCGGCTTGGTGACCACCATGGAGGTTAGGGGTGTCACAAAGTTGTACTTCAGGGACATTTCAAGAGCCTGAGCTGTAAGATTGGCCTTCAGATCTCCCTTTGCTGAAATACTGAGAAGACAATAAAGTTGAATGAACAATGGACTGACGTAGCTCTAAAGCAAAACCATAATTTTTGTTTATGCATAAAAGTAGATCCAGCCCTGGAAACAAAGTGGCTCCATAAGTTGAAACAATGCAGTTCTAACACCAAAGGCTTGGTCTGATTATAATTCACCTGTAAAACATTGGAGTCAATTCTGAAATGAAGCACAGTTAACTTTTAAAAGTGGGACAGAAAGGATCTCAGGTATATTTAAATTACTTCCTGTAATTACATAAAAATTAAATATGCGTCTTTTGCTGCTTTTCATTTTACAGAGTTAATTGTTTAATTCATTCTCTGATTACATACTTAATCTAAACATAGACACGCAAAAGCCAGAGCCTGTCTGTGTAATCAACAAGTGCAAGAAATAGAAGCTGTTCCTAAACAGGGTAGCAGCCTAATGTGGGATGCACGCACACATAGGATCATAGCATCATAGGACATTACTAGGCTAATGGCCTGAGGGGCCTTATAAGCCTAGCCAAATTTACCCTTGTTACCATGATCAGCACCTGTTGCCTCTGTCCAAGAGGGACACAGGTGGAACCCCCTGGGCGAATTCACAGTTACTTATGCAATCATCCAGACTGGGTTTGAAGGGAGCCAATGAGGTGCTCTGTTTGACATGAAGTGGGAATCTATTCTAAAGGTGTGGTAACCTCTAGGAGACAAATCTGTCCCTCCAGCAAGTTCTATTGATGTCACATACCAGGTTTAGGTCTTTAGAGTGAGTAACCCGCGTACCATGTGACTTACAGATGTGCAGCATTTCCAATAACATGGGGTCAGAGATCGCCTTATATTTAAAGCAGAGATCGCCTCTGAGTAGTCTCTATAAAACAGAATAAAGTGACAGTGATTTCAGCTGATCCACATAGGATAGCTGCTGAAAACCTTGAAATTTCCTTGTGAGGCACCTTTGTGGTCTCTCCAATTGCTGCAGGTGCTTTGAAAGATACATACCAAAAGGGGCATTGTTCTCAAGTACTGGCCTAATGAGTGAAGAGTACAGAGAGGTGATAACTTCTTCTTTTCTCAAGGCAATACCCTTACTTATGAGATGAGCCATATAGAATGCCCTTCTTACCACTGTGGAAACATGGTGATCAAAAGCAATTTTGCTGTCAACCTGAGTGCCCAGATATCTCAACACTGAGTGCATACTTAAGGTATTGCCATTATTTGGTAATTTGCAGGGACATCGCTTTTACCAAAAGGTTTGATATTACATTTTTTTGCATTGAGTTTGAGGCCATGACTTTGGCACCAGTCATTTGTTTGTATTAAGACCGTCTTGAAGGATGTTGACATCATTTGGAGATTCTATGACCACACCAGGTTTGCAGTCATCAGCAAACTTTGTCAGCCACAGTTCCTTGGTTTTAGCTTGTACTTTGGCGAAATAGATTCCGAACAGTACAGGTCCCAGGACTGATCCCTGTGGAACATCACTAGTTACGGGTCTGCTGCTGGAGGTGGATTCCCCTATTTTGACTGCATGGTTTCTATCAGTGAGCCAGTTTGCAACCCACCTTATGATGTAAGGGTTTATATCAGGCTGGGAGAATTTTCAATGATGCCTGAGTGAGGGATTGTGTCAAATGCCTTGGCTAGGTCTAGGTAGGCTGTATGCACAGATTTCCCCTCTTTCACAGCCCTGGTGACTGTCTCAAAGAAGTCCACCAGGCATAACAGACATGATCCCCCCTTGACAAATGCAAACTCAGTAGGATCTAGTGTTTGGAGATTACCTATATCTTTGTTGATAAGGTCGCTCACTTTTCTAACTTCTCCAAATCTTTTGGGTTTCTAATACCATGACTGGAATGGACCCTATTCCTAAGTCAAAGTATGATTAAAGTTCATGAAATTAGTATTGTTTCAATCTTTGATGTTAGCCAAAAGTGCTCTTCACAGCACCCCCAACATGCCCAGCAATGACTCCTTCCATAATTCGTACAGAGTTACATGTATTGGTTGCATATCCAAATAGGACTGTAGACTCTTTTTATAAGACCTGCTCCTACTACTATTGGAACTAGTTGGATATCTTTCTTCCACATTGCTCGTGTTTCTGCCTGCAGATCCTGATATTTTATGACTTTATGTCTCCCTGTACGCAGGACACTATAGTCACTGAGTGTGGCGATTTCAGTGATCAATGCTACTTTTGTCTTCTTTTTCTGGATCACTATATCTGGTTTTCTAGCATCTATCTTTTGAACTGTTGGTAATGGATGATCCCATGGGATGAAGTTTATATTTTCTATTATGCTTTGTGGCTCACGTTTCTAGTGTTTTTCAGCCACTTCAGTACCATGTTTGCACAATCCCCAGTGCAACAGTCTTGCCACATTATTATTTATTAATTTATTTTATTTTACATTTGTTGACCAGGATAGTCCGACTGGATACATGTCCATTTCCAGTGGTGGCCCGGGGAGAAAAGCTCCAAGATAATAATACACATTGAACATTTAGTAAATGCTAGTTTCATGCAGATTACAGTCATAAGCAATACCAGCATTTAGCACATATAGTACTTATTATAAAATACTTTACAAAACATAACATTATTTTCAAAGTTAAACGTACATAACATTATATTCAGGTTTAAGACACACTGAGTGGCAGTTATACAATTGACCCTTCCTGAAATGGAGTGGTAGAAAAAAGTTAGTAGTTAAAGGTAAGGCACCTAAGAAATAGAGAGGTCAGTAGTTGGGGTTAGTGCAAGGATATAACCAATGAGTTTTGAAGTATTTCTTAAGTTTGTTTTTGAATTCAGTTAGTGAGGGTTCTAGGGTCAAGTCAGCTGGGAGTCTGTTCCATATTTTTCCAACAGAGTTGGCAAACAGAGAGTCCCCAGCTGAGTAGTTGGATTTGTATGTTTGAACTAGGAGTCTAGTGGATGATCGCAGTGGCTGGGTGCTGGTGTAGGGGCTGATAATATTTTTAGTGCAGGTGTATTTTCTGCTTGGTAAATGACTTTATGTGCCACTATTAGCTGGTTGAACTGCAGTAGGCTTGGCACTTCAAGCCATCGTAGGAGATTTAGGTTGTGACATTGGTGTATCTGGCAGGCTTTGGAGTAGCAAATCTGGCAATGTGGTTATTGCAGAATGATAGTTTATTTAGATCTGTTTTGTTTAAGTTGGAGAATAGAGGTGAGGCATAGAGAAGAGTTGATAGCAGATGGGAACAGGCAATTGCAGTTCTAGCAAGTGGGGGAAGGAAAGGTTTGATTCTGTAAAGAGAGCCAAGTTTTTTATTAATGGTTTTGATAGTTTGATTGATATGTGCATCAAACTTCAGGTTATCAACGATGACAACCAGTAGTTTAGTTTGGGCTTCTGGGGAGATGATAGTGCCATTGTTAGCAGTTATGTTGAAGGCTAGCAGGGGGGTCCTGCATGTGGAGGAGAAGAAGAGCAACTTAGTTTTGTTGGGGTTTAGGATTAGATGTTGATTTGAGAGCCATTTTTCCACTGTATTGAAGGTAATTTGGGTTAATGTGAATAAAGTAGCTGGTGAGGTGTCAGAATAAATCAAGGTGGAGTCATCTGCATATTGAATGCAGATAGCATCTGGGATGACTGAATGAAGGTCATTGATAAAGATAGAGAAAAAAAGGGGTCCTGGTATCGAGCCCTGGGGGACTCCTAATGTGATGGGTAGGCAAGATGATAGCTTGTCCTGCCATTGGCCTGCCTGTTGCCTGCCCTGCAGGTAGGATTGAAACCATTGGAGTGCATGGTTGTTTAAGGAGAAGGCTTTCAAGGTATTTATAAGCATTTTGTGGTCAACCATGTCAAAAGCCTTGGATAGATTTAGAAACAGTGCTGAGGATAGTTTGTTATTATTGCGGTTGTGGTTAATGATGTTAGAGAAAGAGAGGAGGGCAGAAGTAGTACTGTGGTGTGGCTTAAAGCCATGCTGCAAGATGGACAACAACTTGTTGTGTGTGAGGTAGTGCATGAGCTGTATGTGTACACACTTCTCCATAATTTTAGCTAGAGGTGACAGAATAGCTATGGGTCTAAAGTTTGACAGTTCAGTGAAACTACCTCCTTTATGGAGAGGTATGACATGGGAGGTTTTCCATATAGTGGGTGCAGTAGCTTCAGATATAGCTCTGTTGATCAAGATAGAGATGGGGTAGGCTATGGTGTCAGCAGCCTTTTGCAGACAGTCTGGTGGGAGGAGGTAGGCAGCCAGGGTGGTAGGTCTTAGTTTCTTAAGTACGGCATGAATAAGTTGAGTAGGAACAGGTTGGAAGGTAAAGTATGTTTGGGTACTGGGTGTGGCTACATTAGAATTACAGCCATTGGGAGAGAGTTGACTGGCTAAAGAATGGATAGTCTTTGTGAAGAAGCTGTTGAAGTTATTAGCAATGTCTACTGGGAATATTTTCTGGGAAGCTGAGGGTGGTGGAGTGGTGGTTTGGCCTGGGTGGAGTAGTTTGTTTATTCCTGCCCAGAACTTTTGAGGTTTGTTTTGGGTTTTTTGCAGTAGATGGTAGTAGTGGTTCTTTTTGTCTAAGGTTATGGATTTTTTGGTGTCATTCCACAAAGGTGCCTCTGAATCTTAGTTGATCAAGTGGGGCTTTTGTTTTTCGGTAGGTGGCCCATGCTTTGTTTCTGAATGAAATTTTGGTTTTGGCATCTTTAGAAAGCCATGGTGCAATATTAACTTTGGTTCTAATAGAGCGGCTGGGAGCATGGGAGTTAAGAGTAGCAAGGAATTTGGTGTTAAAGTATGCTACTGCTTCATCTAGGGGGAGACTTTTTAGTACTGACCAGTTGCATGCCTTAAGTTCATTTTGAAACTTGGTGAGAATAAAATTCTTGTTGATTCTTAATGTTCTATAGGTGGGTTGGTAGGAGCAGTTTATTTTGAGCTTGATTACAGAGGTGAGGCAGTGGTCACTTAGGTCATCAGGCAAAGTGCCTGATTTATATGATTGAAGATGGGTATTGACAAGTATCTAGTCTAGGGTACTTTCCTTGTTATTGGGTTTTCCTGTCCTTGTGGAGGAGGTTATGATTTGAGTAAATCCATAGAGGTTTATGTGGGTTGTGGGGGTTTCACAAGAGCAAGTGCTCCAGTCAATGTTGAAATCTCCAAGAACAATTGTTTCTTGGGGGTAGTTATTGGATAACCAATATAAGAAGTTTTCTAAGGTTTCTGTGTTCCTCCCTGGGGGAATGTAGACACAGACAATGTTTGCATTTTTGTTTTTGTTAATGTGTAGTTTTGAGATAAGAATTTCAGCATTATTGAACTGGGGTGGTTGTTGGGTGTCTATGCTGACAGGGTAGACTTGTAAAGTATGGCTACCCCACCACCCTTTCTGGTGGTACGGTCTAGTCGAAACATACTATATGCTGGTGGCAGAATCTCATGGCCCTTGCCAGGCTTCAGCCACATTTCTATTAGGCATAATATATCTGGGGAATGAACAGCTAAGAGGGCATGCAGGTGCTGAGTTTTGTTATTTATGCTCCTAATGTTTAGATGGCAGGCCAGCAGAGAGCTAGGAGGTCTATTTTTTGGAGCTATGGTGGTAGGAGATATAGTAGGGGGATTAGGGCCAACAGGTTCGGATGGACCAGGGTTTGGGTGGATGTTGCCATCCTTTGTGAGGTTGTAGTGTATCCTGAGTATGCGTTTTAAGATTTTGAATAAATTTTGCAATAGTGTCTAGTTTTATGACTTATGTAACTAGGTCTAGTAAGATGGTAGTATTTAGGGGTTAAGGAGGTAAGCATGAGGGGAGTGAGTAAGGGGGCATTATTATCTGTTGTAGATGGGATGGGGGTGAGTAAGGGTGCATTATTATCTGTTGTAGATGGGATGGGGTGAGTAAGGGTACATTATTATCTGTTATAGATGGGATGGATGTTTGGAATTTAGGGTAGTGGAAACCTGGGTGATCCTGATATTCGTAGGCAGTTAGGAGATATGGGATGAGTAACAGGGGTAGAAGTAGAGTTAATAAGACTATTTTGGGTGATAGCATACCTGCTGAATGAGACTTGAAACGTAGGCAAAAGGAATAGTAGAGTTGGAGGGCTGGTGCTATCAGGTTGAGGGTGGTGCTGTTGAGTGACACGTTGTTACTGATTGGTTTAAAAAAGTGGGGTGTGGTCTAGTACCAATAAATGTAGCAGCACCAGGGGTGGGAGGGATTTGGGGGCAGGGAGGGGTGCAAAGCAAGCCGGAGAAAAGCGAGGGCAAGAGGAGCAGGGATGAACCAATGCCTGTACTAAGCTGTAGCAGTTTAACCTGTATGAGGAAAAGGGGGGGGGAGAGAAGGTAGGAGGAGTGCTTAGAGGAATACCTTGATTGACTGATACCACATCAGAGGTAGGTTGAATGTAAGGGCCTACAATCTGCACTCAGCACTGTAATGTTACTTGCACTCAGCCCTTTAATTTTACTTATGTTTAGCAGGAAAGACAGACCAGCACTATACAATTCTGAGGATTATTACAAGGGTTACTTGCTCAAATGTCAGACAAGTAAGTAAAACATTCAACAGGAATCTATGTCTGAGTGTTAGAAAGCCAAAAATGTATAAATTATACTTGTAAAAATTAGGGTCAGAGAGACAAATGTAAAAGTCAATGTACTTTAGTTACAGGGGAAGGAGGCAAACACTCAAGTAGAAAAGAGCCCTATGGCTGACCAAAATGGTGACTTGCTTAATTACACAGCACTGTGAGAAAATGCTTAACAAATGCTTTTTGTGTGTGGAACCTACTCTAATTAATTGCTGGGAGAAACAATTTTTGTTGTGTTTTCCAACTGCAGTCCTGTAGACACCGATATTCAGGAGCTGCAGTTTGTTAGTGTAGGTAAATGTGAAGTTCAATCCGAGTCACACCAGGTCAGCCAAGGGGGGGAAGAGAGAGAGGGAAATCCTAAGCACCTAGATTTGAAAATGATGCCTGTACTAAGCTGTAGCAGTTTAACCTTATTTATTATTTAAATTTTAGTTTAGTTTAACCTTATTATTAGTTTATGCCTTTCAGTACACAGTCTGCCTGCCATTAGTAGGTCGCAACCAGCAAAGAGGTGTGCAACTGTTTCCAATTCTGTTTTACAAAACCTACATCTGTCTGTTTCTCCCACATCTTCAATGGACTTTGTAAACCAGCATGTATGTAGTCCACTGTCTTGGGCCGCCAATATTAACCTTCCATCTCCTGGTTTGAATTCACCTCTCCTTAACCATTCCTGCATTCATTCCTGATCAACATGATGTTCTTCCAGAAGTTTTCTATACTTGCAACTATATTTATTTCCACATTTCTTGCCTTTTCATCTGGTCCTTCACCTTATATTCTTTCTTTTGTTTTTTTTGGCACATTCATTTGCTGCCTGATTTTTATCTACTTCTGGTTTGATTTCCATTCCTGCTTGACATCCCTATGCTTCTGCTTGGTTAAGCAGACAAATCATCTTAGATTTATTCTCTTCATGTTTCAAAACTTTCACTACATTTGGGTCTTGTGACGTCAGCAGATATGTGTGGAGTCCCACGATTGCAGATCTATAGATGTAATAAATTTCAAGGAGGCCCATCCCTCCTTCAGAATGAGGAATATATAATCTTGGTATGCACTGATTTTTATAGATCATTTGGTGAGCATGAAGCATCCTTCTTGTTTTAATATCTAATCTATCCAACACATTTTGAGGCCAATCAATGACTCCAAAACTGTTAGTTGGGACAGAAAGGGCAAATTGGTTTATAGCTTGGATTTTATTCCTAGACATCAATGTTGTTTTCAGAATTAATTTAAGTCTTCTAAAATATTCCAATTGGTCCATGATGATTCTTTCCATGGCCTTGCAGATAAGGCTAGTCAGGCTAATAGGTCTGCAGTTCCTGGGGTCAGAAGATGCAGGGAGATAATGGTGGCTATTTTCCATTCAGCTGGGATGAAGCCGGTGCTTAGATTGTGATTGAAAAGAGTAGCCAATAGTGATGCTAATTTATGTTTGAGCCCATGTAGGACACAGCCTGGGATGTTATCCGGTCCCATTGATGCTGTGTTTTTGGCCTTTGAGAGGGTGTTTATGACCTGTTCTTTAGCAATACAAGGTAGAGGACAGGTGGTAGGGATGTCATGAAGTACATGTGGCGGGGACAGGGGAGTGAAGTTTTCACCAAACCTGTCAGCTAACAGGTTAGCTATTTCCACTGGCTCAGTAAATTTGTTAACATTAACTACCAGTTTGGCACAAATCTGGGCCTTACATTTTACGTAACAGATGTAACTGAAGAATGCCTTATGGTTGCTCTTTATTGAGGAAGCTAACTTGGATTCAATGTTTGCCTTGGAGGACTTCACAAGAAGTCTTATTTGCTTATTTAAGCAGAGGAGGGAGTGTTGCCAGTTTAGAGCCCGCTTCTTCTTATTCTTAGGAAGCAGTTTCTTCCTTTTATTATAAAGCCTGTTAATGGCGGATGTCCACTAGAAAGGTTTACTCTTCCTTGAGGAGCTTGTTTTGGTCCTAATAGGTACTGCTAAGTCAATGCAGTTATGCAGGTGCTTGTATAGAGCATCACTGTAGAGTTCAGTATATTTACCAGTTCCATCTGAGGGGAGAAGGTGTAATGAAGCTATTTATACTATCCCATAAGAGGTTATAATCTGCTTTAGAGAAGTTTTTTTGTCTAGTTGCTGCTGAGTGGGGGGGGGGGGGGTTATGTGTGATAGTTACTTCAGATGAGAATGATTTGTGGTCAGATCTCACCAGGGATAAACTCATACTGGATGTGCTATATTGGTCTCCCATATTTGTAAGCACCAGATCCAGGATATTGGCACCCCTAGTGAGGGTGTCAACTAGCTGGTCCAGGGCATTGGAGCTGAGAAAGTCAAGGAACCTTTGGCAGGTGAGTTTGAGCATGAGTAATTCACCCAGTCAATGCTAGGGTTGTTAAAGTCACCCAAAACCATGGTGTTTGGATGTATCTTGATAGACTTACGTTGATCCAAATAGGCAGATTGGGTGTCCTGATTCATACAGGGGTTCTGTAGCTGGCAATGACTTGAACAGGTGTCCTAGCAACAGTTAATTATACCTGAAGTATCTCTAGGGCATCGTACTGTTTAACCAGTCTGGAGGTGTATTTATCTTTGATGAATATTGATACACTGCCTCCTTTAGTTTTCTTGCCTTCAATTTGTGGTCTGTACTTGTGGAAGGTGTAATCCAGTATGGCTAGGGTGCTCTACACAGCCTTTAATCAGGTCTCCGTGACTGCACAAATGTCTGTGTCTTCCAAGGTCAGGACTGCTTCCAGTGAGTGCAGTTTCATGTTAAGACTCCTAGCATTTAGCAGCACAACCTTGAGGTTGTTTTAGGTTATTATTTTTATGTCTGGAGTTTTGTCCTTGTGACACTGCCTAAAAATTGCAATATGGGGGTGGCAAAAGCCTTAGCCAGTAGCTGAAATATAACACATAAGGCTGCTGTTTAATCTTAGCCTTACCACAGGATACGTACCCAAAGAGTGGCGTACGGCAACTGTGGTCCCACTCCACAAAGGCGGTACTTCTATGGACCCTGGTAATTACCGCCCCATAAGCTTAACAAGCCTGGTCTGCAAAGCTATGGAGAGGATCATAATGGAACTCATAAATAAAGACATAGGGGACCTACAGACATTGGATCCTACCCAATTCGGCTTTGTCAAGGGCAGATCATGCCTCTTGAACTTGGTCGACTTTTTTGAAACAGTCATCAAGGCCATTGATGAGGGTAAGGCAGTTCACACAGCCTACCTTGACCTTGCAAAAGCTTTCGACACAATACCCCACTCAGGTATCATAGAAAAGCTCACCAGCTTAAATGTAAACCCATATGTCACAAGATGGGTTGCAAACTGGCTCAAGGACAGAACCCACAGGGTTAGAGTTGCTGGTGCCATGTCAGACTCCAAGCCGGTCACAAGCGGTGTCCCACAGGGCTCAGTCCTGGGCCCCCTCTTGTTCGGCATCTACTTTTCAGAAGTGCAGGCAAACATAGGAGGATTGTGGCTGACAAAGTTTGCAGATGACTGCAAACTGGGCGCCATAGCTGAAAATCCATCAGACACAGATATCCTTCAGAGAGGTCTCATAGAAACAGATAACTGGTGCCAGAGCCATGGCCTAAAGCTAAATGCCAAAAAATGTATAGTCATACCCTTTGGTCAAAACAAGGTAACCCGAAGTTACCACATAGGTGGCAATCCATTAAGCACAGAGGAGGTTATCAGGGACCTGGGGACCCAAGTTGACAGTAACCTTTCTTTTGACACTCATATTGCCAAAGTGGTTAGGAGGACCTTCTACATTGCCCACCTGATTATGAAGGGATTTACATCCAGATCAAGGGAGGTCATTGTTCCCCTGTACTCTTCACTTATCAGACCAATGATTGAGTACAATGCCCCATTCGGAATGTATCTTACCCGACACCTGCAGCAATTGGAAAGACCCCAAAAGTTCCTCACCAAAAGGATAAAGGGGCTCAAAAATATGCCATATGCTGCCCGACTGAAGAAACTCCAGCTCTATTCAGTCGCATACCGTCTGCTCAGAGATGACCTGTGCCTGACATACAATGCCATGTCCAACCCGGAATTAATGGACATGCTCCACCTCAAAAAATCCAAATCCACCAGAGCCACAAAAGCAAGAGACTTAAACCTCAACACGGATATAAATAGGACGTGCTAGAGGGACAGATTCATCACCCAGAGACTCCCTATGCTGTGGAACAGAATCCCAGTCCATGTGAGACAGAGCACCTCGCTGGCTCTGTTCAAGAGGAATCTTGACCAGTGGATGGGAGATCGTAGGTTTACCCCGGGGATCATCTCTGTATCACTGCTGGACAGAGGCACGGCAAACTAATGGGTATAGTATTCTTAAACCTAAGGGGTGGTGAAAGCCACACAACTCTGGCTAGGCTTATAAATGCCCTAGGGCAGATAGCCTAGTATGAACCTATGAACCTATGAACCTATGAAATCCCAGGGGTGACAGATGAAGACCATCTCTGGCAAATCATCGAGGTCTGTCAATCATGTCATTTAATGCAGACAGATACCAGATGCCCGTAGAATGACACCAAAAACAAAGAAATTGTTGAAGTCAATCATTTTCTGTTTGCATTGAGGCATCATTCTAGGTGAAGGTAAAATGCTGCTTAAGGCTAGGAACACACCTGCCTGAGACACATAGTCCAAGAGCTCAGTCATGTCTCTCTTCATATAGGCCAGAGAGGTACGTCTCAAGTTGTTCACACTAACATGGACTATGATGGAGTCATAACAGTACCTGTTGTTGACAGATTTGAGTGCATGTGTGTGATCCTGGCACCTGTCAGACAGCTGACCGTGACCTTTACCTTATCCAGCCTGGTGAGAGGGACATCTGTGTGACTCTCTCTCACACACACACACACGGCCATAGAGACATGCTCACACACACATGCACATACACAATGACATGCGTACAGACAGCTGAACACGCACACTCACTTACACACACGGCCACACAGACACACTCACACACACATGCATGCACATACATGGGCACACAGACACACGCATACATGCGTATACACACACACACACACACACACACACACACACACACACACACACACACACACACACACACACACACACACACACAGATATGCACACCTACACAGGATTTAGAGGATTAAACATTCACCTACATCTTTGGGGTTTAGATACAGGAGGACATGCAAATTCTTCACACTAGACACCCCAGCTAAGAACTGAACTGGACAGCTAAGCACTGTGAAAGAGTTGTCTATAAAGAATAATTTCTTATTTTAATTCATGACACACATAAAGATTTACAGCTACTTTGTATTTAGCTTGTACAGAGCACAATGTACTGTCTATTCTACACATCTGAGAAGTGATCCTGGCTTAATGTATGTGTGAATTTCATGGCATAAAGGTTATCTGGGACATGAATGGTGAAATATCCATCAGCTCAGAATATGGCTTGTAGCTTGAATATTGCTGAACTATTATATTTTTAGTTTAGTGACAGCAAAAAGAACACAGAACTTTGATTTTCTATTTATTTAACAGATTAGATTTTTTTTATACCTTAAACCAGTTTAACACTTTTTCTTCTTGTCTGAGTTCATACAGTTTCAGTAAGAAACATGAAGGCTCTTATGTATATCACTGACTATTCTCTATGCATTGTTATAATTGATTTAGATAGTTTTCTGTTAGATGTTGCTCTGTTGACTTCTCCTAGCATGATTTTCGCTATACATTTTTATAGATTCATAGGTTGTTACTAGGCTACTGAGCACTAGGGCCCTTACAAGTCTAACCATGCACCCCAAACCATTTGGGTCCAAAGTATCATATGGGGGGGTGTTAGTAGGCAAGTAGCTAAGGATTTGTAGGGAAGCGTTAGTTAGGCTAATGCTTTTTTATTTGATGACCTCTGTCCATAAAGGACATTGGGGCCCAGACCAGGGATAAATTTACAATTTCACATCCAACTGTCAAGGTTTTGTGTGAATAAGGGCAGGGATGAAGTCTGTTTTGCATGGATAGGGAGCTTATTCTACAGTGTGGAGATCCTTTGGGATACATATCTATCTCGCAAGAATGTTCTGTGTATGTCACAAGTGAAGCTCATATCCCCGGATCTAGTGTTTCTGGTGCAGTTTGTTTTGTGTATGTACAGTAGATTCATCAGGGGTGAGTCTGAGGAAGCCCTATAAGCCAGGAAAAGAACCCTCTCAGCAACCTGTAGGAGACTGAATACAGTGACAGAGCCTTTAATGATCAGTGTAGGACAGGGTATTCATGGTCTGAATGCCCCCTGTTGAGAAACCTTTGTGGGCATTCCAACTGTTGCGATTGTCTGGTTAGATACACGCCAAAGGGGACACTGTATTCTATGATAGGTCTGATAAGGGCCGAGTAGAGTGGTACTATAACTTCCTTGGATGTGGATGCCATATCCTTACCTATAAGCTGATTGACATAGAATGTTTTTTTTTTTTTTATTTTGGCTGCATGTTGGTCAAAGGCCAAATATGAAGGCACATATGTTCCCAGATTCATTATTACTGGATCTGCTCTTAGGGGCATTTTATCAATGGAATAATTAACTTGGGTTGACAGTTTCCCAAAGGGCATTATAATGTATTTCCTTCATTGAGTTTTAGGCCATGGCTTTGGCATCAGTCATGTGTCTGTGTTAAACCCACTTGCAAGATGTTTTTGTCTTGAGAGGAATTTATAATAGCTCCCAATTTAATGTCATTTGCGAACTTGGTGAGCCCAAGACATTTAATGGTAGCCTTGACTTCCAAGTAGATGCCAAACAGGACCAGGTCCAGCATGGATTTGTGGGGTACACTTGGATACTGGTCTCTTGGTGGAGGTGGTCTTACCGATCCAGACTTCTTGGGCCCTGCCTGTGAGCCAGCTGGCAATCCAGTAAGCTATGTAATAGTTTTCGCCTAGCTCAGAGAGGTTGTCAGCAATTCCTGAGTGAAGTATTGTATCAGATGCCTTAGCCAGTTCAAAATACACAGTATGCAGTGTTTTACCTGGATCCATTGATTTAGTGACCATCTCAAATACGTCTGTCAGGTTATGTAGGTGTGAACATCCCTTAACAAAGCAAAACTGGGATTGGTCCAGTGTTTGCAGACTGAAAATGTCCTTGTTTATTATTTCCACGATAATTCATTCCATGATTTTGCATATTGCGCTTGTAAGACTGATGGGTCTGTAGTTCCCTGGGTCGGTTGATGGTCCACCCTTGTGGAGGGAAATGACTGTTGTGGTCTTCCATTCACTTGGACAATAACCTTTTTCAAGGCTGTAGTTGAAGAGTGCCTCAAGTGGTCCTGATAGGTCATGTTTTAGACTGCTCAGGAAGCCAGTGAGGATGTTGTCTGGTCCCTCTGAGGCAATGTTTTTGGCTTTAGCTAGTGCTCCAGCATCAGGTCCCTGCTGATAGCTGGGGAAAGTATGTTGGAGGGGTTTTTACCTGATTGAGCTGGGAGGGGTGGGAGTTGGGGGTGAAGTTTAAGCTGATTTTATCAGCCAGTAGATTTGTTGTCACCCTGATTGGTGTAGGTGGTACTGTTCAACATCTGTTCAGCACACTGTGTGTTGCCTCTAAGTTTCCTTACATAGCTGAAGAAGACCTTCTGATTGTCCTTAGCCTGCAAGGTTATTCTGACTTCATAGTTGGCCTTGTTGGACTTAATTAGACCTTTTAGTTTCTTGTTTACCTGCATAAGAGAGCACTTGTCTTTAACTCATTCACTCCAATTCAGCTCAGGAAGTTTGCAAAGCAACTTCCAGTGGGCAGAGCCTAAGCCTTTCAGCAGAATCAAGGTATGTCCTCACATTTCAAACAAATGTTCATATTTCTGGAATCATAGGGGTTATGAAATAAGTTTAAATGGCAAACTCTTCAGCACAAAGTATTTTTATAGTGGTAGTATTCTTTAGGTTCTAGGTCTTAAACCAAATTTTATAAGTCACAGTAAACACAGTCCCCAGGATTTACTAATCTTCCATGTAAGACTAGATTAGTCTTACATGGAAACACCAGTCTAAGAGTATGATGGCAGAGCGCTATGCATATTAATGAGGGTGCACTGCCTCAACTCTAAAGCTTACACGGAGCGTGGACGAGTGTAGGGGGCATGTCGGACTGCCGAGCAGTCTAAAAATCCACGCCCCTGCACTGACAAAACACAAGAAATGTCGAGTTACATGAGCGAGTCCACTCACATGTGTACATTGTAACACTACACCCCCCCATATGTACAAACCTTGTACAAATTTAAAAATTAAAATAAATTTTTTTGTTTGTTTTATTTTTGATATAGCTGCCCGTATTTGCACGTGTTTGCGCAGGATTGCCCATTGCTTAGCTACAGTTAGCAGCTTAGACACTGAAGAGGATAATAAGAAAAAATTATGCAAATTAAGCAAAATAGCAATAGCGTAGTGGTTAGAGCCTTCACACAAAGAGGAAGTATTCCCGGTTCGAGTCCCACTACTTCACATTCCATTTTCTGTTAGAAATCTGTATACAGAAATATTTCCTGACATTTATCATGTATAAGTTTTATAAAAAGCATTCAAATGTTATATGTAGTAGTGAACAAATTTTTATATATATATATATATATATATATATATATATATATATATATATATATATATATATATATAAAGGTGAAATGGTTATGCATTCTGAGGCATGAGTAACTTATTTTAAGCAATATAAAGCACTGCTAAGCACATTTTAGCAGTATTTAGCATATTTAAAACTAATTGCTCATAGCTGAGCACCAAGTTAACAAGCACAGTGTATTTGCTTGTAGCTGTGCACCGCGCTAACCAGCACAACGTTGGGCAATGTCGAGCAACGTCGGGCGAAGTCAGCTAAACACAGACACACATCCTTTACTGCACCTTAACCATTCAGGTCTGGCCAGTAGGAACATAAAAAGCAGTGACAGGGCTCGAACTCAGGATATTGTGCACTATAGTCACAGTACATAACCACTAAGCCATGACAGCATTTCATAACCATGCATTTTCAACAGCCACATATCTATCACAGGAATATTAAACATTCCCAACATCAGCTAAGCAGGTGTGCCTACAGCTGAGTTTTTTCAAAACTGGCCAATCACAAATAAGTGCGGGAAATGAGGCATATTTAAGATCCACAGGCAGGAATACTTGCCATAACTGGCTGTAGCTCCCTTCTGCAGTCAGCATGGCTGGTGTTGGAGAAGGCATTCGATTTTGAGCTCAACGCTGGGGCATTGAGGAGACCAAAGTAATGGTTTGGCTCCTTGTCCACAATCATAGGTTCATAGGTTCATAGGTTCATAGGTTCATACTATGCTATCTGCCCTGGGGCATTTATAAGCCTAGCCCGATTGTGTTTGGCTTACTCCACCCCTTGATTTGAGTATACTGTGCCCTTTTTAAAGTTTAGTTTACTGTGCCTCTGTCTAATAGTGACACGGATGTAATCCCCGGGACAAACCTACGATCCCCCATCCACTCATCAAGATTCTTCTTGAAGAGAGTCAGTGAGGTGCTCTGCCTAACATGAATTGGAATTCTATTCCAGAGCGAAGGGAGCCTCTGGGTTATGAATCTGTCCCTCCAGCATGTTCTATTTATTTCTGTGCTGAGGTTCAAGTCCCTCGAGCACGTGGCTCTAAGGGATTTAGATTTACTGAGGTGGAGCATGTCCATTAATTCTGGGTTGGACATAGCTTTATATGTCAGGCATAGATCGCCTCGAAGTAGGCGATATGCAACTGAGTAGAGCTGGAGTTTTTTTAACCGAGCAGCATATGGCATCTGTTTGAGTCCCTTGATCCTCCTGGTGAGGTACTTTTGGGGTCTTTCTAATTGCTGCAGGTGTCGGGTAAGGTACATCCCAAAGGGGGCATTGTATTCTATGATGGGCCTGATGAGGGATGAATAAAGGGGCACGATTACCTCTCTTGATCTAGATGTGAATCTTTTCATGATGAGGTGGGCTATGTAGAAGGTCTTTCTAACCACTTTGGCAATGTGGTTGTCAAAGGAGAGATTGCTATCAACTTGGGTCCCCAGATCCCTAATTACTTTCTCTGTACTTAATGGGTTAACAACTATGTGGTAATTTGTGGACACATTGTTTTTGCCAAAGGGTATGACTATACACTTTTTGGCATTTAGCTTTAGACCATGGCTCTGGCACCAGTTATCCGTCTCTGCGAGACCTTTTTGAAGGATGTTTGTGTCAGCTGGAGAGTCGATTATGGCACCCAGTTTGCAGTCATCTGCGAACTTGGTGAGCCATAGTCCTCCCACGTTGGCCTGTACCTCAGAAAAGTAAATACCGAACAAGAGAGGTCCCAGGACAGAACCTTGTGGGATGCCACTTGTGACCGGTTTCGAGTCTGACATGGCTCCAGCAACTCTGACTCTGTGGGTTCTGTCTTTGAGCCAGTTTGCGACCCATCTTATGACATAGGGGTTTATATTTAGGCTGGATAGTTTATCTATGATGCCCGAGTGGGGTATTGTGTCAAATGCCTTTGCGAGGTCCAGATAGGCTATGTGGACTACCTTCCCTTCATCTATGGCCTTGGTGACTGTTTTGAAGAAGTCGACCAGGTTCAAAAGGCAGGATCTGCCCTTGTCAAAGCCAAATTGGGTAGGATCTAGTGTCTTTAGGTCCCCAATGTCTTTGTTTATGAGTTCCATGATGATCCTCTCCATAGCCTTGCAGACTAGGCTAGTCAGGCTTATGGGGCGATAGTTTCCAGGGTCCGTAGAGGCTCTACCTTTGTGGAGTGGGACCACTGTTGCTGTACGCCATTCTTTGGGCACATATCCTGTAGTGAGGCTGAGATTGTACAGCAGTTTTACTTGAGGGATTAGTTCTTCTTGGAGTTCATGTAGGACACAACCTGGGACGCCATCTGGTCCCATGGAAGCAGTGTTTTTTGCTTTGGGGAGGGCGGCCTTCACCTGAGCATCAGAGATGTTTGGGAGGCTGCACTCTGCCTGGATAGATACTTGCTCTTTTGGGGGGGGGGGGGAGTTTGCACTGAACCTGTCTGCCAGGATATTGGCGATGTTTGTGGGTTCAGTGTATTTTTTGTTGTTTAGAATCAACTCACAACAAGTCTGGGAGTTGCATCACAGGTTCCTAACATAACTGAAAAAAGCCTTGTGATTGTCTTTAGTGTCCTGTGCAATTTTTCTCTCGAAGCTGGCCTTGGAGGATTTTATGAGGGATTGTAATTTTTTGCTAGTACTGCTCAGAGATGCCTTCCCTTTTAGGGATTTTGTGCTATCATGTAGTAGCTTCCTCCTTCTGTTGTACAGTTTATTTATGGCTGGGGTCCACCAGACTGGACGCCTGCCTTTGGATGATTGGGTCTTGATTTTGTTTGGGATAGCATGATCCATGCATTCCTGGAGATGTCCGTAGAATGCGTTTATATAGGATTCTGCAGTTTGGGCCGTAGTTTCCACTGGCCCTGGGGCCTTGAAGGATTCCACTTCGGTTTTGAGAAGTGTGAAGTTCGCTTTTGAGAAGTTTTTCACTGTGGTTTTCTGGGCTGGGGGTGAGGTTGGGATGTGGATATCCAGTGAAATTAATTTATGATCTGATCTTACCAATGAGGGATATACTTCTGGTATGGAGCATAGAGTCCCCATGTTGGTAATGATCAGGCCTAGTATTTTTCCCCTCTTGTGGGAGTGGTGACTAGTTCCATAGCATTTGAGTTTATAAATTCCAGGAACCTTTGGACTAAGGTGCTGGGGCTTGAGTAATGCTCCCAGTCTATGTTTGGGTAGTTGAAGTCACCCAATATAATGGTGTTCGGAGAGATTTTCATGTTCTCCAATGTTTTCAGGAAAGCCGAGTGGGATTCTTGACTTTGAGAGGGTGGTCTGTAGGATGCTATAAACTGAAAAGCAGTCTTGCTCACTGTCAGTTGCACATGGATGGTCTCAGATACTTCGTGCAATGCCACTAACCTGGAGGTTTGGATATCCTTGATAAATATGGAAACTCCCCCTCCTTTTGTGGTTCGGTCCGGGTTTTGGGGCCGAAAAGCATGATATGAGGTATAACCTGGTAGTGTTGGGGTGCTCTCTGGAGCTTTGACCCAGGTTTCTGTCACTGCACAGATATCGATGTTCTCCATACTGAGGAGAGCTTCGAGTGCGTGCATCTTGAGGTTAAGACTTCTGGCGTTTAGTAGCATTACCCTTAGTTTCTTGTTCCTTGTGCTGTCTATGGAGGTGGGTTTGACTTTTGAGCCTTGCCTAAAAAAGGCACTATGGGGGTGGCAAAAGCCTTTGCCAATATCCGAAAGCCCAGGGGTGACAGGTGCAAACAGTCCCTAGTGAAGCAACGTGGCTTGTCGAGCATGTCATCCCAGGCTGACAGACACTGGATCCCCTTTGAATGACACCAAAATTTTAGCCAATTGTTAAAATCGATCATTTTGTCTTTATACTGTGGCATCATTCTAGGTGAGGGTAAGATGCTGCTCAAGGTCAGGGACATACCGGCCTGGGCTACATGATCAGAGAGCTCCTCTATGTCTCTTTTCATGTAGTTGAGGGAGGTACATCTCAGGTCATTCACGCCAGCATGTACAATGACTGAGTCATATTTGTATTTGCTTTGGAGTGACCTGAGTGCTTGCGTTATGTGGCGGATCCTAGCGCCCGACAGGCAGCTCACTGTGACCTTCTCTTTATTCAGCCTGGTGAGTGGGACGTCAGTGTGTCTGACAATAGAGTCACCTATTACAAGAGTATCAGGTGTGTTATTCAGCCTTAAGGGCTGTGATTGCTTGGCACACTGACTTTGTGTGCTATGTGTTGTACGTGTTTTGTTTTGGGGTAGCGTTTGCTTGGATGTCTGCTTTGGAGGTCTCTGTTGCTTAGGTAGATTTTTATTTAGAGCCTCCGAGTATGTTTTTGTGTTTTTATGTGTTTGGTTCGCTGTTGAGGTGGGACTATGTGATACTGGAATTGTGTTGTGTGAGGTTACCTTCTCCTCTTGACTGGTTGCACCAGTTTTGAGATGAGAGAGCTCAGCCTCCAGTTTGGCTATATTGTTGCATCTCTCACATATATCTGAACCTGTTTGGAGGAGGAGATGGCTGTCCGTGTACATGAGACAGTTGTAACATTGCCTCAAAATTCCCAGATTCACCAGCTGGACTGGAGAGGAAACCATTGGCTGACCTTTGGACATGCTAGAGTAATATAGGGAACTGAATTAAAACAGACCAATAGGGGACAAGGTAATCGTAGAGAGTATAAGAGTAAGTAGTGCTTATGGTTTATTAGTGCTAACTTGTAAGATTACTTATTTGGACCAGTGAGGGGCCTTAGAATGAGAATATGGTGTTTAATTTGAGAGATAGAGCAGTTCTAAGGAAAAAGTGAAGAGCAGACTTTGTGGAGCCAGGAATAGTTTAAACCCAATTAGGCGGCGCTGCCCGATGTTGCGCTATGCGCAAAAATGCGCAAAAACACACAAAAGAGGGTTTTAAGAGAGGGATATCAAGGAGTTTGGAATTGACCCAAAATGGCCAATAAAACTACAGTTTCAAGGCAGTAACCACTCCCACAGGGGCAGGCAGGCTGCTCAATGTTTATCACTGCCACTGATGAACAGAGAGACTTCCCTTTAGCCCAAGCAAACAATGGCCTCCAAGAAACTTACAAACAGTTCAGAACAGCAAATCTGTAACTGAACTTTTTTAAATCTCAGAAAAGTGGGAAAAAAGCAAGATTTTTTTTGCTTTTTTGTTTTTTTTTTTAAGGAAAGCAGAGGTTCACAAGTATCAACAAGTTAGAACAGTGCAGTAAATGATCCCACACTTCAGTGCTAGGCCAGAGACAGATAAAATGCAAGTTGTAAGAAAAAAATGATTTTAAAAATAAGTGCACGCAGGAAATTCAGTAATCAGCTCTAGGTTGTGTTCTAAATACAGTTACCAACACAGAAATCAAGTTTAACAAGCCAGAAAATGCTCAAAAGTAGGCGGCAATGCAGAAAAACTTAACAAATAATCTGAAGCAAAATACTTAAAATCTCAAAAGTGGCTCCTTTCTTCTCTCAGCATTTTCTCCTCTTGGTGGGTGTTTCACCAACAGCCAACAAGTCCGAAAAGATGCCAAAACCACGAGGCAATCGGGTTTTAAGAGAGGGAGATCAAGGAGTTTGGAATTGACCCAAAATGGCCAATAAAACTACAGTTTCAAGGCAGTAACCACTCCCACAGGGGCATGCAGGCTGCTCAATGTTTATCACTGCCACTGATGAACAGAGACTTCCCTTTAGCCCAAGCAAACAATGGCCTCCAAGAAACTTACAAACAGTTCAGAACAGCAAATCTGTAACTGAACTTTTTTAAATCTCAGAAATCATGAGGAAAGACTCCTGCGGGGCCAGTACCAGGGCACCCAATATAAAACGGAGGCCTGGAACAGTCTTGCTCATGATCTCACCAGTGCAACTGGCATTCCTCGGCCTGGTGAGCAGGTCAGGCACCATTATTCTGACATGAAGCAAAGTAAGGAGGATCAACTGGACCAGTGGATCCAGGAGTCCTGTGCGATGCCTAATGCCCCAGTACTGAGTGAGGAGCAATTGTATTAAGTAGTTAAGAATTGCTATGCTTGTCTATACTATGGATAGGTATGTCTCAATATCACTGCATTTACTTCACAGCTGCAGGTGTCCGGGTTATGAATCAGCAAGCCCATGAAGATAGGTTGCAAAGGCTGTGTCATCAGGCAGGTTAGTAATTATTCTGCATGTACTGTTGTATAAAATAAATGAGAGAGCCTTCAAAAAGTGTTTTAACCCAATAAATAAAGGTGTAATAATCCTTTAATAAATGTATAAATCCTGGAGTGCATCTGTGTCATTTTCTTTGATATGTTGTTGTACTGTTGCATTTTAAAAATAGTACTGTTGTATTAAGCAGTGTTAACCCACACTTGGGTAGGCCCATATAACATGGATGAAGGGAGTGCCAGTAGCTTTTATGCATATTTACAGCCCTCAACTGTTGGTTCATGCCCAGCATGTGCAGGTTAATCTGGCACAT
This sequence comes from Protopterus annectens, assembly GCF_019279795.1. Taxonomy (NCBI): domain Eukaryota; kingdom Metazoa; phylum Chordata; order Ceratodontiformes; family Protopteridae; genus Protopterus; species Protopterus annectens. The sequence goes on from NC_056740.1 coordinate 461,491,918, forward strand.
GAGTAGCTTGGTATTGTGTTCCCCAGAAATGTCATTGTGCTGCCAGAAATGTAGGGAGCTGTTAACATATAACTGATACTTTCACCTGAACATATCTAGATAATAATTATATGAATAGTACAGCTGTCAGTGTACCATTTTAGCAGTAGTGTGTGTGAGCAACTCTCAAAATATGTTGCAGTAACATCTGCATCTTGGACAGTTTGTATGTAAGATACAGCTCATGTATATAATGATCTAGCAAAATCCAATTGCACAATATAAGGACATTGGGTAGTGTAATAATACATGTAAGGGACATATAACTGCAGTTAATAGGAATGTAGTGAAAACTAGAAGGATATATAAGTTGTTAATTGAGCTATCCTTTTCCACCCTACTGTATGTGCATAAAAAATGCAATTCCACACCTCAGTCGGTAGGTCTAATCTCAAAACATTTGTTGAGACATATGTCCTATTCGTTTATAAATATTTGCATTTATTTCTATGCATGTGTCCTGTTAAAATACCATAATATTGGTGGCCTGTTGCCATCAATTCAACCTGCATGCTGTTGTAATGTCCACTATTGTTCTATATATGCATGTGTTATGCTTGCTTTTCAACTGTTGAAAATCTGGTGTGTTGGATTAATGGGAATACTTCTGCATGCTGTTATAACTAACTGGGAATGCTGTTGACTGTTACTAACCCATATCTTTATTAAACCCTCCAAAACAGAATTCGTATGGGAAGGCTGGTCCCAGCGGACCCACCTGTCCCACCTCAGCTGGCCATGGCACCTGGCACCAGCAGGTCCGGTGCCCAGCCTGAGACCTCCTCCTCCATTGGCCCTGTGCCACCTGTGGGTGGAATCGCTGCAGGGGATGGGGCTCAGCCCCCTGTGCAAGTGTGGATGGAGGAGGGCCACCTATCACCCTTTGAATGGTCCGGGCTGGGGTGCGTAGAGAGATTGAATGTTCTGTTGCAGAACCTCTACGCCAGCTTGAGGCACAAGTGATGCAACTCCCAGGTCAGCCTGCCCCTCCTACACAGCCCCCAGCACAGCCATCCTCTGGGCTGTGAAGGTGCAGTGGTGACTGCCCATGGGTGGGGACCTCAGTCCCACTGTTTCCATCTGTGGGCTAATGGGCTTGCGATTTCCAAACATCCCTCCCCGTCAAAGGTGTTCACCCACCACATGTGTCATATACTGCCCCTGTATGCATCTTATTTGTCCTGTCTGTTTACTTCCTCAACCTACCTCCCCAAATATACCTACTTCCCCTACCCCACATTCCACTCTCACCTGAAAAAAAAGGGGCAATCTGCTCCCAAAAAAAAAAAATAGCCCCATACATAGCTGCCCATTTTGCACACATGTCCACTGGACACATGAAATGTTATTTAATTGGCATTACAACATACTTTGTTGTCCTTACCCCTCTCTCAGGGGTTGAAGGTTTCATATCTACCTCCACATTTATTGCATATGCACAGCTGTTGCTGTTGAAGAAATGGGCAGCTACACCCATCCTGCACATCCCGAGCTGGTTTCCATACTGTCTTTCCCTCTTTGTGCCCCTTTTTCACCACTTTCCTTTCTCCCCATTTTTCTTTTCTTTCAAAGACATGAGCGAGGGGGTTAGCGGGAGTAAGCACTATTAAGCAGTAGTTAGCGGGTTTGTGCGAGCGTGCGCTTGTTTGCGCTTAGCTAAGCATTGCACTAACCTGTGCAAACCCACTTACAACTGCTTAAAAGTGTCTTAGTCACTCTGTATGTGAAGGCCATTGTTCTGCTCAGGAGCAAAATAAACCACCTCTGTCAGTCTCGAACCCCAGACCTTGTACACACTACACAACATGAAGTACCACTAAGCCACGATAAATATACAAGTTGGTGCTGAAATAAATATATCATGCATCAGAATGAGTGAATGTAAAGGAAAAATAGGAATGCCATACTACACAACTTGTTCTGTGGATGTTGACCAACAGTTGTTGTGGGATTACATTACATGACTGTGATAAGAGAAGCAGCCATTCTAGCAGGAAATAATGTTACACCATCACTTTACAACCCCACACAGTATCACAGCAGGACAAATACTGGCATATCTGTTTAGGGCAGAGGCCATACCTCCCACCTGTCCCTAATTTTCAGGGATGTCCCTGATTTTGACACAAATTTTAGCTCTGCCCCTCTGAATCCCTCCTAAAACTACTGACTTTGGGCAGAAAGGTGGTGAATTACACTCAATGAATAATGACAATAATTAAGAGTTAGACACTTCTTTTACTTGAGAAAATGTGTATTAATTCATATACTCTGATTCTCTCAATGTTTCAACTTAATGGCACTAACATTTTAAAGGTGTCCCTGATTGTCCCTGACTTTTTCTTGACTTTTCCCTGAGTCTGTTCAAATATGTACCTGAGTGTTTGAGAGGTCTGGCAGAGGCAGAAACTCAGAGGCATATCAGCTTTCTGCTGTTACACACTGTGCAAATAGCTTTGGAAGGAGTTTCAGAAGCATACCCTTATGTAGGAATACAACACTGAAATACAAATGGATGTAGCCATGTACTGGTAGCAACCAACTGTAACAGTGCCATTGCTCTATTGCTGAAAAGATCTGTGTGGTGCACAGACAAAGAATAACAAGCTATTCTCTGGCTACCATGTGGATAGGTCCACAGTTGGGAGTTATACAGGCAGACTACTTGCCTTGATAAACTAACATGTACACAGCAACCCTGTAAGTCCAGCATGATAAAATCCACACAATAATACTTATGCTCTCTGTACTTCTGCACCCCTACCCAAATTTAGAATATACCTGTGTGAGCAGGGTCTACCAAGGATGTAGGTAAGTATACTCACAGTACTGAAATGTGTCCAGTTTTCTTGAGCAGCTTTTGCTAATGTCAACACTAAAAAAGCACAAACTGTTTAGAACTGAGTAAATGAGTATTCACAGTATAGCAGTTCACAAACAATTCTTGTGCCAAAGGAATACATCTCAATAACTAGCTTTGTATGGCAGTTAATTGCAAAAGTTGAAAAGAAAGTACATCTTTCCATGTATCTTGGAGTAGCATTTTGAGAAGTGAGTACATTTCTACACTGACAAGTGAGTACTGGAACCAGCAACATTAGGTCTGAGTACAAAATGTAAATCTCTGGCTACACCCCTGGCTTCTGATATAAGAACTATACCAACCTTCTGTCTTAAACAATGATGCCCACAGCAAACAAGGATTATCTCCATCTTGGAAAGCTGAAAGGGGCACACCTACCTGAGTTAGCAATTTATAGTACTGGGTTGGTATGACAGTGATTACTGCAATTACTACACAGCAGGCTGCATGCAATTTGCAAGTGGTGGTCACTAATTGGTGCAGAGGCCATCACATGCTCATGTGCAAATACCTACAAAAGCAGGCTGCAATCTATGCCAACAAACTCAATCACTCTATTGCAGAGACTGACAGAGAAAGAGACAGAGAGAGAGAGAGAGAGACAGAGAAAAGGAAAAAGAAAAATAAATATTACCAAATCATACAAAGGAAAGGTATGTGCCACATATGTATTTACTGGCATGTAGTAGATGTTATTGAAGAATAGTCTACATAATGTGAAACATTCATATGTGGCAGCAGTACTTCTTTCTGCACAGATGTTCTGCTTAACTACTGCTATGGACAATAATGTGTGTACTTGTGGGTAGTGGGACATACCTGTGAAATGTGTAGCTCAGCATTAAATGTCAAAGATCTGATCCATGTTATCTGTGTTCTGTACAGTAGTGTGGCCAATGGCTGTTGGGGGGATTAGCTCTGACATTATATAAACATGGGTGTGACAAAACAACACATGCATGATAGTCATATTAAAGTGTAGCTTAGCACTGGCAACTGCTGTAGCAGTTTAGTATGCTTATCTAGCATTTGTAGCTATATATACCCCTCTAATGTTAGTGTGTGTTCATATGTGACACTTGTTTGTGTTGCAGCAAGGCTCAACAGTTCAGCTGTGAGGTCCATGGACTTACAACAGTGTGGACCTTGTGTGTGTATGCCACACACATACGGAGAAATATATATGTGTATAGAGCAGGGGACATATTGCAGCTGTTTGTGAAGGGTGGAGATATATATGTTGGTGAAGGTTAGTATGCGTATATTTGTATGTAGGTTTTAGTGTGTGACAAACAAGACAGCATAGAGTGCTGGTATATGACATGTGGTGGTTAAACACTGTGGGTGGTTTGTTCAGTTTGCAATGTTAAAGCCAGTGAGGCCTGCTAAAGCTACCTGGGCTGTGAACACCTTCAATGCATTTATCCCAAGACTGTGCAATTTTATTACATTACTGTACACCTCACATCCTTTGTATAATTGATATTCTCACTATGAAAGGTGAAATGTATATGTGCCTACATATACATGTAAATGTACACTAATGGATGTGTATATGTATATGTATGTGTATGTGTATATATATATATATATATATATATATATATATATATATATATATAGTTATATATACTCATACACACCTACATCTACTTATTGCAATAGATTCTCTATACTGTTAAATGACTGTGATGGTCAATGTGTTTGTGAATACGTCAAAGATATGTATCTGTGGGATAGCTTAGTGCAAAACTGTTTATGTCATGGTATTATGGGTCCTTGCTTTGATCCTAGCAAAAGCTGTGTATTCTGTTGCTAGGCAGAAAAAGTGCTATTGCATACCGTGTGATTAAGTCCCTTGGTTTTAACTAGGGTGTGTCATTGGAGGCTAAAGCACTCCATCTATGATTATTGAGTGGTACTGATGTTGAATCCAAATCCTGTGTGTACTGTAGTACTACTTGAAGCTCTGGGCCTGTACAGCAAAGTATGGTATATGTCCACATTGCTTGCATCTACTGTTTTGTGTGGTCCCTGTATTCATCACAGATTACATTTCTCAAGATTAAGGTTGTGTAAGTACTGACACACAGTGCTGTATAGTACACACTGAAAGCTTATCTGGGTTGTCATACCTTTGTGTCCTGTAATTATGTCTGATGTGTGTGTGGTTATGTCTGCAACATGTCCTTTGACATATGTGTGGTAAAACATATATACCTGCATATCTAGCAACATTCATAGTGTACTACAGCAGTATGTGACCTATATTCCCAATTGTGCACATATTTTGGACACGGGTTTGCCATTAACAAGTTGTGTGGTATAATATTAATACATTTACTGGACCTTACACTGATTGTGATGAATGATATATTTTTTTACACCAGCTTCATGTATATCTGCTGTGGCTAGGTGGTGCATCGTGTTGCATACAGTGTGCCAGGTACTCTTGTATAGTCTTATATAGTGATTTTATTTTGTTGATGGGCAGAACATGGTTCATTAGATTGAGAGTGAGCCAGGCACTTCTAAGCAGTTGTGGGGTGAGCAGTGATAAGTGGCAGTTAAAGTGTTTCACTCTCGGTTAGCTAATAGGTTACTATATATGGCAGTTCAGTGATATCTGTACTGTATAATGTTAAATGTGCCATATGACTTGCTCATACATATTTTCATATTTATGTCTTCCAGGGATCATAGCACATCGCAGGAACCCCAGTTACAGTAGTGCTGAAGATGACATAATTACTATCAGTATGATTCAGCACTACAGTCTCATGCTCATGTTCTCAAGAACCAGCCAGGACCAGCAGGAGCGTACTGCAATGTGGCAAGATGTTCGCAGGGTAAATGAAGTAGGCCTGCATAACCAGACATATAAGCAGGTACACCACCACTGCAGTGATCTTCTCAGACATGTCCGTCAGCGTGCTGCTGATGTGCGGAGACAACAGCTTGCAACAGGAGATGGTGTTAATATCCATCCCCCCTCACCAGAATGGAGGAGCTGCTCCTGAGCCTGGTGGCACTTGCCCAACAACAACAGCAGCAGGCATACACCATGATGGAGGTTGGAGCCACCCAGCAAGCACACATGGAGCATGCAGGTAACATGGCATATCTGTAGACTACTGTTATCTGTATTGGTAGATCATGCATATGTTAGATGTGGAGTGTGTCATTAAAGGATGTGGAGCCTGTTGTTGTGCAATACTGATCATTTGGAACATAATCTGTAGCCCTGTGAATGTAAACTGTTGTTGTACTGTAAGATTGCAAACACACAGTAGCAATGCCACAGTTGTGGCCACTGACAAACTGTCTCATCTGTATGTAGGTCCCTCTGGGGTGACATCAAGGCAGGGGACAGATGCTGCTGAGTGTGTTCTGCATTTATTATTGTAAATAAAAAGTGCATGTCATAGTTAAGGTGTAGGCCATGTACACATGTAACACACCTACCCATAATGCATGCTGTGCATGTTTGGTGTAAGACCACACACATCTCACTAATGTGATTAGCTGCCTCAAACACATGCAATACCCAGACCATCTCAAACAAATGTGGCTAAACTGTAGTGACCATTGGATAGGCACAGTTGATACTCAACATACACATAACATACACATCTATGTCATACACAGAGCATTTTAACATGCTACACATAAAGGATTCCCAAACCCTCTGTAAAGACACACTCCAGTATCCAAAATGTCATCCACACATTACACATAATATACCTGAGGGGTAGAGGCCTATCATGGGGCATTTAAACACTCTGCAACACACTACACATTCATGTCAGGGAATGCTCCTTATTGGCCTCCTTACAAACTCATGTAACAACTGCTTGTGAAATGGTGAATGTAGCTAAGGTGGTACAGTTCTGGTACAGCATGAGTAGTGCTGGTTTGGGAAACATTTGTAGCCTTGAGTGACCACATTATGCTTCATGATGATGGCCTATGGTACTATACCCCATCCAGTAATTGTAACCATAGTACTACACATAGCTTTCATTGCTATACACCTTGCTATGCTATACACCTTAATGTTGCATGTGTGCACACATATGCACCTCTAAACAATATGCATACCAATCACTATTTGCACAACTGACACATATATGTCTTGTGATGCTATTGAGTGGCTAGGTCATATGACACACATTGGGTATGTGTAGTGTTTAAATATGCAGCTGTGTTTTACCATGCCATGTCATGGATGACACTGGCATGTCCACAATATGATCTACACTTGCCATAAGTACCGTACATTGGGTATGTGGCCGAATGGTATTCCATCAATTATCCATGCACCACTGACGATGTTTGGTGAATACTCATCATGCATGTGGTAAAAATGTGTCTACAATTATTTGTAAAGACACAGAGGCTGTAATCAGAATTGGATACCTATCTGACACACAGATACACATCAAGCCATGGTATGTACACCTGTTTGTTATGGTGCACAGTACATTACATAGTTTAAATACCTGCACAGCAATGTTGTGTCTATGTATGCATTGTGTTCCAGGGGGAGGCCCATCACCTAATAACAAAACACATGCATCAAAGCCATGTATACTGTTAGTGACAAGGACTGTCTACACTTGCACTACGTGCTGTTGAGCAACATATGTCCTGCATGCTGACATGTGTGATATGACTGTTTTGCTTGTGATTCTGTACCCCACCATTACCTGCTATTGTGTATGTTCTGGGATTGCTGGTGTTGTGTGTGTCTGCTTTAGGAAGGAGTGTATATTTGTGTGTGTGCATGTCTGCATGTGTGCGTGTGCACATGTGTGCCTGTGTGCATGTGTGCATGTGTGCATGTACACATGTGGTCTGACATCATGTTCAGGCCTTAAAGTGTGATTCCTGTTTTCCTCTCACAGGTGCCGAGGTGGGGCTGGTTCACTACAGCAGGGAACCTGATGTCACTGAGACAGACGGTGATCATGAGGATAGGTGTGTTGCGGCACAGGCAGGTTTGTCAGGGTCTGTTGTTGGGCCACCAATTGACAGTACACAAGTCTCCACCCCATCCATGCACACAGTCATACTGCCTGTACATCCATCATCACCATTGCCCTTAGCTGCGGGACAGTGTGCAGTTGGCACTGGCCAGGACAGTGTGGTATCTATGGCACATGTATTAGGACACAGCAGCTATAGCCAGATGTCTGGAATGGTACAACATAGGCAGATGCCCAGGGGTTCTTGTCAGAGCACTGCTGGTCATCATGCCCCTGGCAGATGTGCCACACCTCTTTCTACCACACGCATGTTCCAGGCTGTCATGGAGGCACAGACATGAATAGAGCGGTACACCAGACAGGCACTAAGGGCACAGAGAGCTCATAACACCTCTGTAAATGACAGTATCTGTGACCTGGCAGGTGCCATACGTAATTACACTAAGGTCATTGATAGACGTTGGGGTGAGACATTGGATGTCCTCCACAATGTCATGTCCATGTGTCAGGACAGTGCGGGATGGTTGAGACGTCGCCGTGGACGTATGCCAGCAACATCAGCAGCTGGAGGTTGCCATGGACGTCCAGCAAGTCACAGCCACTCCCGTATTGCAGTGCCAGCCCCAGCAATGTTGGGGGGCTGTCCATAGACCGTCATAAAAGACCATGTGCACGTGGCTCTGGCCAGTCCCAGCAGGGACCTGGATCCAGTGGACATATGTCAACCTCTTCGGATAGTACCCAGTGTAGATTAGTACCTGATACTGTCTGTAGCACCCCTGCCAGGCACAGGTTCTGTATCCATGGCCAGAGAAGGTGATCTGTAAAGCCTGCCAGGTACAGTCTGTAGCTGTCTCCCAAATCCCTGTATATGACAGCCACATAGTGGAACTGTGTGCATGCAGACACACTCACATAAACCAGGAACCTAGGGCAAACACATACTTGCACACATTACATCAACATTGGCCCATAACAGTACTCATGGCCCTCACACACACACTCACACACACATGTCGATTGTATGGCTCAGTGCAGGCGTCTGGCAAACCAACAACACACCCTGTGCATATGATGAAACCTGTGCCACCTGCTGTCATCTGTAACATTGATGCAAGAACAGGCTAACATGGTGCTGATGCACAGGGTGACTTTAATAAAGTATAGCAATAGTTGAATGTGCAGCATGTTGTCAGCAGTAAAGTGTAATGATATCCTTGAAGGTGTAGCTGAGTAGGCATGATGCACTGAAGTTGTAATTAGCAATGTTGCATTGTTTCCACCAGTGTTTATTCCAGTTGTGTTTTGTTTGCCCATGTGCCACTTGGCTGATGTGTGTAGTTGTGTCAGCATGTGTTATACAGTGGGCAGTAAGTGTGGGGTGTGTGCAGCACAGGTCTGCAGGTGTACATTTGTGAACATGGTGCAGGTGCACTGTCTGCATGTACGTGCACATTGGACACATGGGCAGGGTGACATGCCCTGTATTGGCCAGTGTTAACACTAAATACTTTCTATTGATGGCCAGTATGCATTGTACTACACACATTTTGGAACTTGAGTACACATGTGTGTGTATGACATGGGTTGACACTGTGCTGTGGGTGATGCTGTTGTTGCTATCTGTCATTGGTTTGCATTACTAAGGTTAACACTGTCCCAGCTGCATAATCCTTTATTAATGCACACTGTTCACCTACAGGGTTGCATGGACCGTGCTATCACAAACAAGAAATTCTCACTTATACAGTAAAAGTGCATTAGTGTCATGGACCCCTGCCATAAACTAAATATATAATAGAAGGTGTGAAATTGTACCAAAGAAGAGTTACATACCAAGAAGGGATAACCTCTCTGGTCAGTATCATTGGGAAAATACAATCCCTCAATAAACATACAAGGCAAGCTTCAAAATACAAAATGGCAAGGATTCCAAAGACAACACTAAAGCTTTTTTCACTGTTGTTCATAATCTACAGGGGAAATCTCTGATCGGGTTACAGTCAATGTAAGTGGTCACAAAGTACACTTATCTGACTGACATTACCAATTCCTTGTCAGACAGTTTGAATGCGGATTTCACCCACCCTGTCATTACACAAGGGCCACATTTCCAGACCTGAAGAATGTAAAACCTGATGATTCACAGACACTCTAGTTAAAACATCTCTTTAACAAAGTACACACCACAGTGGCAATGGTACTGGACAGTGTCCCTAGCTGTGTCATACACAAGCTGACATATGAAATCACCACTCACCTAAACGCTCTGTCCAGATGCAGCCTCTATACAGGTTACATACTTGTGGAATGACACATGGTAATGGTGTTCACAGTCCACAAGGGTTGAGCTACAATGTCTTCTTCTTCTTCTCCTTGCGGATGCTCCCATTAGGGGTCGCCACAGTACATAATTTCTTCCTGCCCTCTGCATCTTGTGCTATCACACCATCCACCTGCATGTCCTCTCTCACCACAGTCATAAACCTCACCTTAGGCATTCCTCTTTTCCTGTTACCTGGCGGCTTCATCCTTAGCATCTATTTCACAATATACTCTGCATCCCTCCTCAGCACATGTACAAACCAACTTAATCCTGCCTATCTGGCATGGTCTACTAACCGTCACACCTGGCCTGACCCTCTAATATACTTATTCTTAAACCTGTCCACCCTCGTCACACCCAGTGCAAATGTTAACATAAATTGATTAAGGGTAGAACTACAACAGGTCCTGGAAACTCTCACCCTATAAGCCAGAACAATGTTATCTGGAAGGCTATGGAGCACAGCATTATGGAACTCATTAACACAGACATTATGAACTTGCAAACACTGCACCATACCCACTTTGGTTCTCTAAAGGCCAGATCATGGGTCCTACACCTAGTAGACTTCAAGCCAGTCAACAAGGCTATAGGTGAGGGAGGGGAGGACAACACAGCCAAGCTATAGCTCACCAGCAATTCATACCCATCCCACATACTAGTATTATATATAATCTCAACAGAGTGACCATAAACGATTGTTAGATGATGGCTTGACAACTGACGCACAAATGTAGGACACACAGTAACATTTGCAGCCTCCATGTACTATTCTATGCCAGTAACAAGTAGTATTCACCTGCACTCAGTCCTGGGACCACTCCTGTTTGGCATATAGCTTTCTTAGGTACAAGCAAACACAGTAGGGATATGTCTTCCCACGTTTGATGACAATGCATACTGTGGGCTATACTTTATTCTCCACATGACACACAAATCCTTCAAAAGGGTATCATACAGACAGATACCTGGTGTCAAACTCATGCTGTAAAGCTATAAGCCAAAGAAAGCATATTTATCCACTTTTAGAAAACAAAGTATCCCCAGAGTACCACATAGGTAGTAGGCCCCAAAATGTGGAACAGGTACTAATGTATACATAGAGCCATGTGTTAAGTCATCTCTCCTTTGATAATCACATTACCAAAGGATTTTGGAAATCCCTCTGTGGAGCACATAAGCAATAAAGGGTTTGCATGCAGATCCACAGAGGTTGTTGCACACCTATAATGATTAGTCATCTTTGCCAGACTTTGCTTGCTTTGGAACAGGTTTCAAATATACCTCAAGCATAAACCCTCACTCACACTATTCAATAGAAACCGTGATGAATGGATGTGAAATGGAAGACATAGCCCAGGGATCACTGCAGTGGCTAAGCTTATCAAAAGCATACAGAAGTGACCTAAGGTCTGGAAAGCGCCAGCACGCTCTGGCAAATATAACAGATGCGTTCATGGAGAAAGCAGAGTACCCACCTATGAAATACTTGAGATCACATGTATGTATATGGATTTGCCCCACAGCAACCTTACATGTGTAATGCACATACAGTTGTCATTGTGATATGTCATACACTAGAAAAATCAAAACCCACTTTACATTGGCCAGTGGTGTCACACACCTGGAGCAAACACACAGTCAGTAAGTACGAGATTCAAACTCTTTCCTAACTACATTATGATACTACAGCAGTATGCATTTACACAACGCACTATACACATTACTGAAATTTCACCTTTCCACAGGTATATTTGTAGGGTGGTGACATCATCGGACTTGACAAAGATGAGTATACCACTTTTAAGGTGTTTGAGTAGTCTCCAAAAAGGGTACTCCTCCCCAGGGAGACATACACACTCACACAGTTGGCAAGTGCAGGATTCAAACCCCTACCTAACTATGCTATGATACTACAGCAGTATGCATTTACACTACACACTATACACATTACTGGGATTTCACCTTTCCACAGGTATATTTGTAGGATGGTGACATCATCGGACTTGACAAAGATGAGTATACCACTTTTAAGGTGTTTGAGTAGTCTCCAAAATGGTTGCTCCTCCACAGGGAAACACACACACTCACAGTTGACAAGTGCAGGATTCAAACCCCTACCTAACGATACTACAGTTGTACACATTTATACGATGCACTAGACACACTACTGGGATGTCACTTTTCCACAGGTTTATTTGTAGGATGGTGACATCATCAGACTTGACAAAGATGAGTATATCACTTTTAAGGTGTTTGAGTAGTCTCCAAAAAGGTTGCCCCTCCCCAGGGCGACACATACACACACACACACACACACACACACACACACACACACACACACACACACACACACACACACACACACACACAGTTGGCAAGTACGGTGTTCTTAATCCAAACTAAGTACGTCTTTACACTTCAGCAAGCAATATGGAGTTACAGGGTGCAATACAGACATTACTTGCTGACAGTTTGCCCATTGTTTTTTTTTTCACATTTGCTAACCTCAGCAGGCTTATCATACTAGGTGTATTGTGAGTGTATTGTATGCAAAGGCCATGACCATATCATATATGGGTTGATGCACCACATGCTGGCACACACAGGGTCAAACCTTGAGTAGCATCTTACCTTCACCTACATGATACTGCAATATAACGGAAAGATGATAAACTTCAACAATTGGCTGAGCTTCTGGTGTCATTCAAAGTGGATCCAGTCTCTGTCTGCCTGTGATGACATGATAGACAAGCCTTGTTGCTTTGCTACAGATGGTTTGCACCTGTCGCCCCTATGTTTCTGAATACTGGCCAATGCTCTTGCTGTCCCCATATTACCTTTTTTAGGCAAGGATCAAAGGTTCATAGGTTCATAGGTAGGTACTAGGCTATCGGCCCTGGGTCCTATACAAGCCCAGCCAAAAAGGTACCCTGGCTTTTGCCACCCAAGAAATTTATTTTCCTGTGTCACTGTCAAGCAGAGACACAGAAGTGATACCCAGGGTGAATTTCCTATTTCCCATCCAATCATCAAGATTTGTCTTAAAGAGTGCTAATGAGGAGCTTTGTTTGATATAGATAGGTAGTTTATTCTGGAGTATGTGAAGTCTGTGGGACAGGAATCTATCCCTCCGGCATGTTCTGTTTATAATGGTGACAAGGTTTAGGTCCCTAGAGCATGTAGGTTCATAGGTAGGTACTAGGCTATCTGCCCGAGGGCATTTATAAGCCTAGCCAGAATGTGTTGGCTTTCGCCTCCCTTTTAAACTAGCTTCTTGAGCTTCTGTCTAGCAGGGCCACTGAAGTGATCCCAGGGGTAAATTTACAATTTCCCATCCACTCGTCAAGATTCCTCTTGAAGAGGGTCTGCGAGGGGCTCTGCCTAACATCAACTGGGATTCTATTCCAGAGTGAGGGAAGTCTCTGGGACATGAATCTATCCCTCCAGTACTTCATGTTTATTGCTTTGCTGAGGTTTAATTAACTGGAGTGTGTGGCTCTAAGAGATTTGTTTTTCTTGAGGTGGAGCATGTCCATTAATTCCAGGTTGGACATGGCCTTATACGTCAGGCATAGATCACCTCTGAGCAGGCAGTAAGCAACCGAATAGAGCTGGAGTTTCTTTAGTCAAGCTGCATAGGGCATCTCTTTGAGGCCCATGATCCTCTTGATGAGGTACTTCTGTGGTCTTACCAGCTGTTGCATGTGCCAATTAAGGTACATACCAAATGGGGCATTGTACTCTATTATGGGCCTAATGATTGATGAGTAGAGGGGCACAATGACCTGTCTTGATCTAGAGGTGAACCCTTTCATGATTAGATGGGCTACATAGAAGGAATATCTAACCACTTTGCCAATGTGATTATCAAATGATAGGTTACTATCTACCTGGGTCCCCAGGTCCCTAATTACATTTTCTATACGTAGTGAATTACTACCCATGTGGTAATTCATGGGCAGTTTGTTTTTTTCCAAAGGGGATGACTATGCATTTTTTGGCATTCAGCTTGAGGCCATGGTTTTGACACCAGATGTCTGTCTCTATAAGACCCTTCTGGAGGATGTCTGTGTCAGCCAGAGAGTCGATTATGGCCCCCAGTTTACAGTCATCTGCAAACTTGGTCAGCCATAGTCCTCCCGTGCTTGCCTGTACCTCAGAGAAGTATATACTGAACAGGAGGGGTCCAAGGACCGAGACCTGTGGGATGCCACTTGTGACTGGTTTAGAGTTGGACATGGCACCCGCAACTCTGACCATGTGTGTTATGTCCATGAGCCAGCTGGCCACCCATCTCATGACATAGGGGTTAATGTTCAAGCTGGTAAGCTTGTCTATGATGCCATAGTGGGGAATGGTGTCGAAGGCCTTAGTGAGGTCCAGGTAGGCTGTGTGGACTACCTTCCCTTCATCTTTGGCCTTGGTAACTGTTTCAAAGAAGTCAACTAGGTTTAGGAGGCAGGATCTGCCTTTAACAAAGCCGAATTGGGTAGGGTCCAGTGTCTGAAGGTTCCCAATGTCTCTGTTTATGAGTTCCATGATAATTCGCTCCATAGCTTTGCAGATCAGGCTGGTCAGATTTATAGGGCGATAGTTCCCAGGTTCTGTTGTGGCACCACCTTTGTGGAGTGGGATGAATGTTGCTGTACGCCATTCTTTGGGTACATAGCTTGTGGTACGGGTGAGTCTGAACAGTGAATTTAGGTGAGGGTTTAGTTCCTTTTGGAGCTCGTGTAAGATGCAGCCTGGGACACCATCCGGTCCCATTGATGCTGTATTCTTAGCTTTGGAGAGGGCTGTTTTTACCTGCATGTCCGTGATGTCTGGAGCTCTTCATTTTTCTGGGATGGACACAGGCCCTTTTGGAGGTGAAGTTTGCACTAAACCTGTCCGCCAGGATTATGGCAATGTCAGATGGTTCAGTGTATTTTTTGCCATTTTGCAGTAGCTCAAAGCATATCTGAGAGTGGCCACCTAAATATTTGATATAGCTAAAGAAGGCGTTGTGGTTATCTTTAGATTCCTTGGCAATTTTTCTTTAGAAACTGGCCTTGGATGATTTTATTAGCGATCATAGTTTCTTGCTAATAATGATCAGTGATGCCTTTCCTTTTTAGAATTTTGCTCTATCATGTAGTAGTTTCCTCCTTCTGTTGTATAGCTTATTTATGGTCAGGGACCACCAGACTGGTTTCCTCTTTTTGGAGGAGTGAGTCTTGGTTTTACTCGGGATGGCTCAATCCATGCATCTCTGTAGATGCTCATATCATGCACTTGTAAAGGATTCTGCAGATTGGATAGCATTATCCTGTAGAAAGGGGCTTTGAAACTTTCCACCTCATTCTTGAGAAGTGTGAAGTTTGCTTTTGAAAAGTTTTTCACAGTGGTTTCCTTGACTGGGGGTGGGGTCGGGATATGTATTTTCAGTGTGATTACTTTATGATCTGATCTTACCAGCGAGGGGTTTACCTCTGGTGTGGAACACTGATCCCCCATGTTGGTGATGATCAGGTCCAGTATATTGTCACCTCTAGTGGGCATGGTGACCAGCTGTTCCAGGGCGTTTGAGTTTATAAACGCTAGGAAGCATTGGGCAAAGGAGTTTGTACTTGAGTAATACTCCCAGTCAATGTTTGGGTAGTTGAAATCTCCTAATATCATGGTGTTTGTTAGGACCTTTATATTTTCCAGTGTTCTCAGGAATATTGAGTGAGGGTCCTGAGACAAGGTAGGTGATCTGTAGCAGGCTACAATCTGATAAGCAGCTTTTCCCACTGTTAGTTGCACTTGGATGGTCTCCGAGGCCTCGTGCTGTGCCACTAACCTGGAGGTGCAGATATCCTTTATGAAAATGGATTGACCCCATCCTTTTGTATTTTGGTCCGGGTTTTTGGGCCAAAGCTCGGAGAGATTGGGATTTCTTTAAGTGGAGCATGTCCAACAGCTCTGTGTTTGACATAGCTTTGTATGTTAGGCAGAGATCACTTCTGAGTAGGTGTTATGCGACAGAGTAAAGCTGGAGTGTTTTGAGATGGTCTGTGTAGGGCATGTATTTGAGGCCGCTAATCCTCTTTGTGACGTATTTCTGTGAGCTTTCCAGTTGTTGTAGATGTCTTGTGAGGTACATACCAAAAGGGGCGTTGTACTCTATAATGGATCTAATGAGTGATGAGTAGAGGGGAACAATTACCTCTTTTTTTCTGCATGAGAAACCTTTTGTGATGAGGTGTACCATGTAGAAGGATTTCTTGACTACTGTGGCAATGTGATTATCAAAGTAGAGTCTACGAACCACCTGTGTCCCAAGATCGTTTATCACACTTTCAGTTTTAAGTATACTACCGCCTTTGTTGTAGTTCATGGGTACAGAGTTTTTACCAAAGGGGATGACAATGCATTTTTTGGCATTCAGCTTGAGGCCATGGCTTTGACACCAAGCATCTGTCACAGTGAGGCCCTTTTGTAGGATGTTCACATTGTTAGTAGTTTCGGTTATGGCTCCTAGTTTGCAGTCATCTGGGAACTTCATTAACCAAAGACCTTCTGTGTTAGCCTGTACTTCAGGGAAGTAGATACCAAACAGGACAGGACACAGGACTGAACCCTGTGGTACTCCACTTGTCACTGGTCTGAAGTCAGACTTGGAGTCTGCTACTTTCACAGTGTGGGTTCTGTCAGTGAGCCAGTTGGCAACCCATCTTGTGACATAGGGATTTATACCTAGTTTAGTGAGTTTATCTATAATTCCAGAGTGGGGAATTGTTTCAAAAGCCTTGGCAAGATCTAGATAGGCTGTGTGAACCACCTTACCCTCGTCTACGGCTTTGGTGACTGCTTCAAAGAAGTCTATCAGGTTTAGGAGACATGATCTGTCTTTTACAAACCCGAAATGGTTGTGGTCCAGTGTTTGGAGATTACCAATGTCTTTGTTTATAAATTCCATGATGATACGTTCCATGGCCTTGCAGACCAGGCTCATCAGGCTAATGGGGTGCTAGTTCCCGGGGTTTGTGGTGGCTCCCCCCTTGTGTAGTGGGATAACTGTCGCTGTGTGCCATTCAGCAGACACAAAGCCTGAGGTGAGGCTATGATTGAATACGGTACTTAGGTGTGGTGCCAGTACGTTCTGTAGTTCATGTAGAACGCAGTCTGGGATGTTATCTGGTCCCATGGATGCTGTGTTCCAGGCTTTGGAGAGTGGTTTTTACCTGTGCAGCCATGATTACAGCAACTTTGCATTCTTTCAGTATAGAGATGGGCTCTTTCATGGGTGAGAGGGGGGTAAAGTTAGCACTGATCCTAACTGCCAGGATGTTGCCAATATCAGTTGGGTCTGTATATTTAGTGTCATTGTGCTGTAACTCAGAGCAGATCTGAATGTTGCCATTGAGATTCTTGAAATAGCTATAGAATGCTTTGTGGTTGTCTTTAGAATCAGTGGCAATTTTGTTTTCATAACTAGCTTTGGAGGATTTTATCAGGGATCACAGCTTCTTACTGAGGCTGACCAGGGAGTTTTACCCTCTTTTACAACAGTTTCTTCCTTCTGTTGTGCAGTTTGTTTATTGCAGGGGACCACCAGATTGGCTTCCTTTTCTTGGAGGATAGTGTCTTGTTTCTGTTTGGGATAGCATGATCCATGCACTCATGTAAGTGTTTATAAAGTGCAATTGTGTAGGATTCAGTAGTCGTAACTGTATTGTCCATCTGCATGGGTGTCCTGAAGTTCACCACGTCTGTCTTAAGAATCATGAAGTTGTCTTTGGAGATATTTTTAACATGGTTTCCTTAATGGGGAGGGGGGCAGAATGTGGATATGTAGGGTAATTAGCTTATGGTCAAATCGGACCAATGAGGCATTGACTTCAGGTGTGGAACACCAGTCACTCAGGACAAACCAAACCCCGTAACCAACACAAATAACCACAAAGTTAGCTAAATGCCACTCATTGCCAGAAGTCTCAGCCTCCAAATGCACACACTTGAGGTACTTCTCAGTATGGAGAATATTGATGTCTTTGCAGTAACAGAAACCTAGTTCAAGGCTCCAGATAGCACACCAGCACTACCAGGATACTACTCATTCCATACCTTCCAGCATCAGAACCTGGATCATAACACATAGGGTGGGGATGTATCCATATTCATCAAGGATACCTACACCTCTCTCAACATCTCCTCTACAGGATATGTACCCATAGAATGTTGCACAGCAACGTTCTTCACACTCCACAGGGGTGGGGCCACAAAAGACCCTTAGCATTCATGCTCTATGAACCTGACGAGTCTGATCTGTAAGGCAATGGAGCCAATCATAATGGAAGTCAACAATAAAGACATTGGGAACCTTCACACAGTTGAGCACACCCAGTTTGGCTTAGTGAAATGCAGATCACGCCTCCTGCACTGGGTGGATTTCTTTGAGACAGTTACCCAGGCTACAGATGATTGAAATGAGCTCCACACAGCCTACCTATACCTTGCTAAGGCCTTTGACACCATTCCCCAGTCAGGTATCATAGATGAACTCACCAACCTGGTCATGAATCCATACATCACAAGATGGATTGCAAACTGGCTCACAGATAGATCCCACAAATTAAGAGTTGCTGGCTACATGTCAGACTCTACACCAGTAACAACAGGTGTCCACCAGGGTTCAGTCCTGGGGTCCCTCCTGTTTGGTATAGACTTCTTAAAAGTACATGCCAACACAGGAGGGTTGTGGTTGACTAACTTTGCTGGGAACTGTAAAGTGTTTGCCATAATAGATTCCCCGGATGACACAAATATTCTCCAGAAGGGACTCTATGAGACAGATGTGTGGTATCAGAATCATGGCCTCAAGCTCAGTGTGGAAGAATGCAAAGTAATCCTCTTTGGTGAAAAGTACCCACAAACTACCACATAGGTGTTACCCCCCCTTAAAACTAACAAGGTAATACGGGATCTGGGGACACAAGTAGATAGTCATATTTCCTTTGACAACCATGTTGCCAAAGTGATTGGGAAATCCTATGTGGCCCACCTAATCAACAAAGGGTTTGCATCAGGATCAAAAGAGGTAGTGGTGGCCATCTAATCTTAAGTCATCAGACCCATCATTGAGTACAATGCACCATTTTGGATGTACTCGACTAAGCATATCCAGCAGATGTATGGACCAAAGAGGTACCTCACCAAGAGGATTACTGGCCTCAAACAGTTGTGTTATGCAACACAACTGGTAAAACTAAATCTGTTCTCCATTGCATACCACCTACTCAGAGGCACACTCTGCCTAACATACAGAGCCATGTCCAACATATAACTGTTGAACATGTTCCATCTACGGATAACAAAATTGAGTCGCACTACACACTCCAGGGATATGAACCTTATCACAACAATGAATATAACATGCTGGTGGGATAGAGTACCATCCCAGACACTTGCTTTACTGAGACTACCCAATGGGGTGGTGAAAGCTGCACAACTTGTCTAGGCTAATATATGCCTTCGTGAAGATAGTCTACTACATATATATGAACCTATGTGACAGGTACATGTCTACAGATAGTAGATGTGTACTTCATTGTACAGTCATGTTGTACAGCAGGCACTTGGACCACATACACTGTAATGCTTACAGATACTGGTGGCTGTTATGTACAGTGGGTGAGATGTGCACCTCATGTCTTTTGTGCCATTGGGATGTGTGTTGGGTGGGACAGTCCTGGATGGCTCCCTGTCATGGTCACCCTCTTACACACATCTCTGCCCATCCATCTTTGGCCTATTATACGATGTTCCCCATATATATATACATATATATATATATATATATATATATATATATATATATATATATATATATATATATATATATATATATATATAGGTACATAGGTAGGTAATAGGCTATCTGCCTGAAGGCATATATTAGTATGGCCAGAGTGTGCAGCTATCACCACACATGGGGTTAGTTCCCTAGGCCTCTGTGTAGTAGAGCTGATGAAGTGATCCATGGTGTGACAGTTCAGTTTCACATACACTCATCAAGGCTTCTCTGGAAGAGTGTCAGTTAGGGACTCAGCTTAATGTAGGTTGGAAGCCTGTTCCAAAGCAAGGGAAGTCTGTGAGTTAGTAATATATCTCTCCAACATGTTCTATTTATTGTTGTGATGATGATATCCCTAAAGCATGTGGCACAGTGAGCTTGGGTTTACTTCAGATAGCACATGTACATCAGTTCTGCATGGACATGGACCTGTCTGTTGGGCAGAGATGGCCTGAGTAGACAGTATGCAGCAGAGTACAGACTGAGTTAAATTCAGTCTTGTTGCATGGGGCAACTGTTTGGGGCCAGTAATCCTCTTGTTGAAGTACTTCAGTGGTCTTTCCAGCTGCTGAAGGTGCCTAGTCAGATTCATCACAAGTGTGCCATGATACTCTCTGATGGGTCTGATGACTGATAAGTAGAGGGAACCTCCTTTGACCTACATGCAAAGACCTTGGCAATTTGTGGGAACACATAGCATGATTTTCTAACCACTTTGTGAATGTGTTTCTGGAAGTAGAGATAACTATCCACATGTGTCCATAGATCCCTTATTATTACCTCCATATTTAGGGTGTTGGCACCTATGTGGTATTTGTATGACTGTAGCTCGAGGCCATAATTTTGACACCACATCTGTCTGACTGAGACCCTTTTTAAGGATGTCTCTGTTGTCCCAAACATCGATTATGACAACCTTTTTGCAGTCATCCACAAACTTTGCTAAACATAGCCCTCGTGTGTTTGACTGTATTTCTGAAAAGTATACACCAGACAGGAGGGGTCCCAGGACTGAGCCATGGGGGACAGCAGTTGTTACCAGCTTGAACAGGAGACCACAATTCTTACCTTGTGGGATCTATCTGTGCCCCAGCTGGCAATCCATACAGATGACATATGTGTTTATGCACAGGTTGTTGATTTTGTGGATACGACATGTGTGTGGGATGTTGGAAAAGGGCTTTTCAAGGTCTATGTAGGCCATGTGGAGCTCATTTCATTGATGTATGTCCTAGGTGACTGCTTTGAAAACTGTCTAGCAGGTTGAGGAACCATGATCTGCCCCTGACCAAACCAAAATGGGTAGGGTTGGGTGTTTGTAGGCTCCCAATACCTCTGTTTATGAGTTCCATAATGATGGACTACATGGCCTTGCAGATCAGGCTTATTAGGCTTATAAGACTATAGTTCCCATGGTCTGTTGTGCACCAACACTTGTGGAGTGTGCCAAACGTTGCTGCAACCTATTCAACAGTTTCATATCCTGTACAGAGGGTGAGTCTCAACAGACTGTTCAGGTGCAGGGTCTGTTTGTTTTGGAGTTCACATATGGCACAGCCAGGGAAACCATGTCATCCCATAGACGCCATGTTTTTAGGTTTGGATAGAGCTGTTTAACCATTGCATATGTGATTTCTGGGTTTTCACAATCTCCAGGTATGGTAATGGGCCCTTTTGTCAGTGAGAGGGGGTAAATATGTATGAACATGTCTGACAAGATGTTGGCAATGTCAGTCATGTACATGCATTCATTTACACTTTGCACTGACTCAGAACATATATGAGTTTACATTGATATTTATGACATAGCGAAAGACAGCTTCATGGTTCTCTATGGACTCTTTGGCAATATATTTGCCAGAATATGGCTTAGATAATGTTAGGAGTGCTCATTGTTTCTTGATGATACTGATGGCTTGGATAATGTTAGGAGTGCTCATTGATTCTTGATGATACTGATGGCTTGGATGTTAGGAGAGCTCATTGTTTCTTGATGATACTGATGGCTTGGATGTTAGGAGTGCTCATTGTTCCTTGATGATACTGATGGCTTGGATAATGTTAGGAGAGCTCATTGTTTCTTGGTGATACTGATGGCTTGGATAATGTTAGGAGAGTTCATTGTTTCTTGGTGATACTGATGGCTTGGATAATGTTAGGAGTGCTCATTGTTTCTTGATGATACTGATGGCTTGGATAATGTTAGGAGAGCTCATTGTTTCTCGATGATACTGATGGCTTGGATAATGTTAGGAGAGCTCATTGTGTCTTGATGATACTGATGGCTTTGATAATGTTAGGAGAGCTCATTGTTTCTTGATGATACTGATGGCTTGGATAATGTTAGGAGAGCTCATTGTTTCTTGATGATACTGATGGCTTGGATAATGGTAGGAGAGCTCATTGTTCCTTGATGATACTGATGGCTTGGATAATGTTAGGAGTGCTCATTGTGTCTTGGTGATACTGATGGCTTGGATAATGTTAGGAGTGCTCATTGTTTCTTGATGATGCTGATGGCTTGGATAATGTTAGGAGAGCTCATTGTGTCTTGATGATACTGATGGCTTGGATAATGTTAGGAGTGCTCATTGTTTCTTGATGATACTGATGGCTTGGATAATTTTAGGAGTGCTCATTGTTTCTTGATGATACTGATGGCTTGGATAATGTTAGGAGTGCTCATTGTTTCTTGGTGATACTGATGGCTTGGATAATGTTAGGAGAGCTCATTGTTTCTTGATGATACTGATGGCTTGGATAATATTAAGAGAGCTCATTGTTTCTTGGTGATACTGATGGCTTGGATAATGTTAGGAGTGCTCATTGTTTCTTGATGATACTGATGGCTTGGATAATGTTAGGAGTGCTCATTGTTTCTTGATGATACTGATGGCTTGGATAATGTTAGGAGAGCTCATTGTTTCTTGGTGATACTGATGGCTTGGATAATGTTAGGAGTGCTCATTGTTTCTTGATGATACTGATGGCTTGGATAATGTTAGGAGTGTTCATTGATTCTTGATGATACTGATCGGAGTTTTATTGATCTTTTTTGCATTATCACTTTCTTTGAACAACTTAAGTACTTGTAGTACATAGTCTGATTACGACAGGGGTCCAATATATTACATGGGTCTGTTTTCATATCACTGTGTGTGCAAGGCAGGATTGGTGAATAGTGACAAGTGTCTGGAGTAGGAACTGCAACTGCCAGATATGTGTGGCCCACTGCTGTACTCAGCCATGGCCTAAGTGTGTGAGCATGCCCAGTATGACCTTTCAGTATGTTGTTGACTGACATTTGCTTCATTTGTTTAAGTGTGTGAGCATGCCCAATATGACCTTTCAGTATGTTGCTGACTGAAATTTGCTAAATTTGTGTATGACCTTTCAGTATGTTGCTGACTGAAATTTGCTAAATTTGTTTGTGTGTGAGCATGCCCACTATTGGCATATATACTATATGTGTGTGAAAAATCAAGTTGGTTTTTACTTCAGGGCTCACCTTTGTGTTGTACATTGACAGGAAGCATGCTGTGCCTGCAGCGCTTCCATGAGTCAATTTGCACAGACTTATCAACATTTCTACATACAGGGGGGACAGCTATTATTTGTACATTTCTACTGGGGGGGCACACCTGATTGTTACTGCGGGTGTACATAGGATGAGGGGTACACCTGACACTTATACACATTTGCTAGGTCTGCACTGCTATGTCAGGTACTCCATTTCAGTCTGTACTGTTGCCTATCGTACTGGCTTGAGACATACCACTGTACTACAGACCTTAGCTTCCAATTACACACATATTAGTTTGTGACTTCATAGCCTACCCAACCCACATCACACTGCCTGGCCTGCTGTTATCTGTCTGCATAGGCCTGGGGGGAGGTTACTCATATGCCTCTTCAGAGGGCATGATACAGCATTTGCTTGTGTTTGTATTTGTCTACAATTGTCCTGCTGGCTGTGACTGTTAGGTATGTGACCCCCCCCCCTCAACTGGTATGTATGAGTGACTTAAGTTGTGTCTGTGCCAGTGAAATGCTGTCATGGCTTAGTAGTTCAGTACTGTGACTATAGTGCACAGTATCCTGAGTTTGAGCCCTGTCACTGCTTTTTATTTTCCTGCTGGGCAGACCTGACTGGTTAAGGAACAGTAAACCAGGTGTGAGCATGTTTTACCAACTTTGCTCGACTTTGCCCGACTTTGCCCAACTTTGCCCGACGTTACCCGACGCTGTGCTGGTTAGCGCAGTGCGCAGCTACGCGCAATTGTATTTAAATATGCTCAATACTGGTAAAATTTGCTTAGCAGTGCCTTATATTGCTTAAAATAGGGACTCATGCCTCAGGTGGTGCTGCAGGGTTGCCTATGTCGGATGCACATATTACACTCCCTATACATGTTTGAAAACAGGAAGTGTCAAGTTCGGCATCCCTTTTACTATATGTGCGAGTCAGAGAGAGGTGTCATTTCCAGGGTTCCTACTGAGTCAGTGTATGTGCTATCCGTTGTCTCTTTGCCAAGGCCAGGGCATACTGGGCACGCCTCCTTCTGCCTACTAGGGCAGGCTCAGGTTGTTCCTCCTCTGAGTAATGCTGTGTCTATGCAGGCCTTGGCAATGGTGGGGGGCTGTTTGGCCCTGCCCCATGTTGTTCCTGCTGCAGCTGTTTCCGCAGGATCATATTGTGTAGCATGGCACATACCATGACAATTTGGGTACATATAGTTGGTGAGTACTGCAAGGCTCCACCAGATGTGTCCAGGCACCAGAACCATGACTTGGGCATCCCAAACACATGCTCAATTATGTTTCTTGTTTGTGCGTGTGCCTCATTATGGAGTTCTTGTTTCGGTGTGTGTGTGCATTTCTGATGGGTGTCATCAGCCACGGCTCCAGTGCGTATCCAGCATCCCCCACTAGGTGACCATCAGGGATGTCCCCATTGGCAAATCTGTGGTACAGATGAGTCAGATGCCAGATGTGGGAATCGTGATAACTTCCAGGGCAGCCAGCACACACATTCATTATTATGCCCTAGGCATCGCACATGACTTGGCAGTTGATGGAGGGGAAGCTCATGCGGTTGATGTAGACCCTACCCCGCTCACTGGGTGGTGGTTTGATGTGTATGTGCGTGCAGTCTATTGCACCCACTACCTCAGGGTATTCTGCTATTTGGTGAAAAAGACGCATATTGCTAGCCAATGCCTCATGGGAAAATATACATGCTCACCGACATGTGCTGACATGGCATCCAGGAACTGGTGCAGTACCCTGGATGCTGATGCCTGTGCAATCCCCATAATATCATCAGTTGGTCTTTGGAAGGTACCTGTAGCTACTATTCTTAGAGCAACACATACCTTGGTATCCACTGTGATGGACTCCCCTCTGTTGGTTCTGTGTGTAAGCCGTGGCCGGCACAGCTCAACAATTTGCTGCAGGAGGTCTCTGTCCACCCTATAGCGCTCCACTATCTCCAGCTCATGTAGCCCTTGGTAGGTTATCCTGGGTCTATAAACTCTTCTCTGTCTCCTTACTGTGGGTTGCTCAGCAGCATTCACAACATCACCACCCTCAGCACCTTGCACATGATGGTTTAGGATAGCGAGAGCAACCCCTAACATTTTGTCTGACTTTAAAGTTTTTAAGCTTTCCCTCTTTATATACTGCAGTGTTGCAGAGTTCTTGGGAAAAAACAGGGAAGCATGCTGTTTGCAGAGTTCAAAGTGCTGGGCTGGGGTAGTCTGCTGCCTGTGTAATTGGCTGATTCTGATATATTTCACCTGGCAGCTCTGCTAGTTCTCCTTGGTTAACTTCCTACTACTTCTTTTCCTTCCTTTTGCCTTTCTGTTTCCGCCCAGGGCAACGCCATGCAAATGAGCGCACACAAGTGCACATGCGCACACACGCTGTGTGCACGTTTGCAAGAAATTTCAGATATATTCACGACGTACACCTTGGTTTTCAAAAAGGACAACTGTAGGTACACCTCTTGCAATCCTGAGCAACTCAGGGCAAACACAAGACACTGTGCTCCAATAAGTTTACAGCCTTTCTGACACACCCTCTCATAATGTCACCTGTCTTCTACTCTACTACTCACCTACTCCTACACTTACACTCTTGGGACATGGCTCACATGCTGGGGAAAATTGGGATTCACTATCCTTATCCTCATTTGCATAGGATTGCCTACTAATGCATGGTTACATCTCTCACGCTGAGCTTCCCCCCCTTAGCAACCACTACTCAGTGGCCATATTGTCTTCAGCCTGCCATTCACCTGCATGGCAGGATACGTCTTTTAGTGAAAATGCCTATTTTTGGCAATTTTGAAATTATTTTCTGTTTTTTTTAAAGTGCTGCACATTTACACGGTGCTGCGCTACACTTAAACATCGGAGATCGGGGAAAACAAAAGTTAGATTTTAATAATTTTAAACATTTATAAATGCCAATGGCCTTATATTTGGCCATTGGCATGCTTCCTCAACTGTATGCATCCTTTATTTGGAGCTGTCATAGCTCCGTTTAGCTATTTGCAGAACGGAACTCTGTTACCAATGGAGTACATTTCTGCAGATAACACTAATCTTCCACGTACAGGTTAGTGTTTCCTGGATTGAAAATTTACCTCATTTGCAAAGCTTTCAGCAGCAAATGAGGTAATTTGCATATCATGACGCTGTCCGTGCAAGAGTAGCTTTAGCAGCTCTCGTGCATGCCCCTGCTGGCTGCACCTGGATCGCACGGCAGACATATTACCTCTGTGAGCTCCTACACTCTTCCTGCACTCTGTGCAAGCTTTTGTAAATCTGGCCCAGTAACTATTACATTTGTAATATTGTGTAAACAACTTACAATATCTCAGCAAACACTCAAGTTACACATATACTGTCAGAAGCATTTTATTCATCTAACTGAGAGCTTTCATATGAGGCTAAGGAGTTCTGTTGGTGTTAATTGGTTGTTGAGATATTTAGAAAAATGTGAAAACTATATCTATATAAATGAATACCATAAAAACAACAGTTAATATCTATTTATTGCACTAGACATAGGTCATATACTACTGCAGGTGAGTTTGCCATAAGCATTAATATGAAAACTTTTAAAACCTTATACATAGCATAGTGTTGGAATTATTTATGCAAATATATACAAGCAATATTTGATGCCTAGAGGTGTCAGTAGGAGTTAACTACAGATGCACCTGGAGGTGTCACTCGGATGTAGTGAGTTAAAGGAGTTGCTTTTCCTGATTTTGGCCATGAGTTTTCTTCTTTTATTATATACCCTGTTTATGTGGGAATTCCACCAGTGAAGTCTGTTTATAGTTTTTGTTTTGGGTTTATTTCTGGTTGGTATTGCAGCCTCCATGCACCCATTCACATGTTTGTATAGTGACTCTGCAAATAATTTTTCATAGGTAGTTATGGTCTCAGGGTTGGCAGGGGCCTTGAATTTTTGACACAATGTCACTAAATAGGACATAGTTTGCCTTTGAATAGTTCTTAACTGTTACTGGTTTAGCCGGATTTTCTGGGTTGATTTTTACTTCAAATAAAACAGTATTGTGATTCAGCCTCACTATTGAGGATGTGACATTGGGGGGGTGCAATGCTCTCCCATGTGATTCAGCCTCACTATTGAGGATGTGACATTGAGGGGTGCAATGCTCTCCCATGTGATTCAACCTCACTAGTGAGGATGGGGGTTCAATGCTCTCCCAAGTGATTCAACCTCAATAATGAGGATGGGGGTGCAATGCCCTCCCATGTGATTCAACCTCACTAATAAGGATGTGACATTGTGGGGGTGCAATGCTCTCCCATGTGATTCAACCTCACTAGTGAGGATGTGACATTGGGGGGTGCAATGCTGTCCCATGTGATTCAACCTCACTAGTGATGCTGTGCATTGGGGGGGTGCAATGCTCTCCCATGTGATTCAACCTCACTAGTGAGGATGGGGGTGCAATGCTGTCCCATGTGATTCAACCTTACTAGTGAGGATGTGACATTGGGGGTGCAATGCTCTCCCATGTGATTCAACCTCACTAGTGATGATGTGACATGGGGGTGCAATGCTCTCACATGTGATTCAACCTCACTAGTGAGGATGTGACATTGAGGGGTGCAATGCTCTCCCATGTGATTCAACCTCACTAGTGAGGATGTGACATTGAGGGGTGCAATGCTCTCCCATGTGATTCAACCTCACTAGTGAGGATGTGACATTGGGGGGTGCAATGCTCTCCCATGTGATTCAACCTCACTAGTGAGGATGTGACATTGGGGGGTGCAATGTTATCCCATGTGATTCAACCTCACTAGTCAGGATGTAACATTGGGGGTGCAATGCTCTCCCATGTTGTTGAGTAGCAGATCCAGTATTTTCGATCATCTGGTTTGAGCATGCACTATCTGTTCTAGGGTGTTTTTGCTAATAAAGTCCAGGAAGAGTTGTGCTGTAAGTTTTAGGCAGTGTATGTTTCCTAGTCTATAGAGGGGTAATAATAGTCAACCATGAATATGGCGTTTGGTTGGATGGTGAGCATCTCTTCTAGGTTTAGGTAAGAGTTGTGAGAATCTAGGAGCATAGATGGTGACCTGTAGCTAGACATGATATGGTGAGGGATCTTATCTATGATGACTTGCACATGGATGAGCTCCATTGTATCAGCCTATTTAACTATCCTGGTGGTATGTTTGTTGATAATGTAGATCAAGACACCTCCACCTTTGGCCACAGTCTGTGCTATTGTTGGTCAAAATGTGTGGAAGGCACTGTAGCCTTGCACTTCCAAAGTACTTTTTACAGCTTTAAACCAAGTATCAGTCATGGCACAGATGTCTACATTCTCTAGAGTAAGGAAGGCTTGAAGGGTGTGGAGTTTTTTTGTTTAGGTTCTGAGCACTGAGTCGTAACACCTTAAGGTTGCCTGTAGACTTTTTCACTATGTTAGTAGTTTTCTCTTTTTGGCATTACCTAAAAAAGGCTCTAAGGGAATCTATAATAGTGTAGCCAATATCGGAAAGCATAGGGCGACAGCAGGTGCAACCCATACTTGGCAAAGCAATGTGGTGTTTTGGCCCTGTCCTTCCAGGCTGACAGATATTGTATCTCCTTAGAGTGACACCAGAAACTAAGCCAGTTATTAAAAACAATCACTTTGTGTTCATATTGTGGCATTATCCGTGGTGAAGGTAGAATACTGCTCAATGCAAGGCTATTATCTATCTGTAACACAACACATATTCCAAGAGATCCATTATGTCATTTTCATTTATTCTAGTGAGGTATGTCTCAAGTCATTTACACCCACCTGGACTATAATAGAATCATATTGGTACATGGGGTGCAATAACCTGTGTGTGGTGTTGTGCAGCCTGGCTCCAGATAGGAAATAAGCATTATTTTATCTTATCTAACCCAGTGAGTTGGGCAACTGTGTGTCATACAATTTAGTCCCCAATGACAAGTGTATTAGGTAAAGTGCATGCTTACCTTATGGGTTTTGTTCTTGGGGGACCATTAAGAGTAGGCTTATGTGAGATGTTTGGTGTTGCTTTGGTGTCTGCTTTAGTGATTAATGAGGAGCAGTGTTGCCATTAGGTGGCTTTGGAGGTCTTTGAGATTTGGAAAGGTTTCTTTTAAGTGACTCAGCATAAGACAATCCGTGTGTGTGTGTTGTGTGTGTGTGTGTGTGTGTGTGTGTGTGTGTGTGTGTGTGTGTGTGTGTGTGTGTGTGTGTGTGTGTGTGTGGTAAATGGTATGCATGAGGGATGTAGTGTGGGTATTCTGGACAACCTCTTTTGTATACAATATTTTTGTCTCCAAGGAAGCTGTGTATTTACAACTCTCACATACTGTGTTATTTTCTTTAATGATTAACTTGTTGTCTGAGGACATGAAACAATTGCTACATTGCCTTAGGATGGCCAAGTCTACCAAACTGGCCACAGAAACATTTGGAAATTGCATTGCAGTTTCTGGGGTTAAGGGCAAGATGTTGTATAATGCTAGAATATGACAGTGGTATTTGATGCACAAGCTACCTGGTCTAAGCTTATTTTTGCACAATGACACACAGTTTAACAGGTTTCAGATCTAATACTAACTTTATAGGAAATTTTGTCTAGGCATTTGCTACTATACAGAGCACCGCTAACCACTGTTGCCCGTTGAGCAGCTCACCTCAGAGAAAACTGCTTAACAACTGACTCATGTCCCCTCTAGCCAGCAAACAACTACACATTGAGCTCCCTGGAGTGCTTCCCAACTCAGAGAGACCAGGTAAACACCTTCTGCCACAACATGTCTGATCCTGGAATTCCTTAATGTATAAGCACAACAAACTCAACTCTCAAGTGCAGATTAAATAACAAATAAAGCAACTATGTCTCTGACTAATTTGCCCTTTTGCAAAGAGATTTGGAGACACACAGAGTAGAAAAGCCAACAGAGAAATTACTATTTTTGCCACAAAATTAAATAAATGATTTGAAAAGCTCAAAAACAGCAGTGATCACTGTATAAAGTGCTTATAAGTGCAGTTAAAACAATCATACAGTTGAAGCACTGGAAATGTGTTGTAGCATCCTTTGTAAGTGAGCAAGCAGCCTTGTAACTTGCCTGATTTATAGTAGAGAAAAAAGTGTATAAATTGACTCCTATGCCCTCAAGCCAATAAACAACCAGATTTTGAAATTCCTCCAGTGCTCCCCAACTCAGAGAGCCCAGATAAACACCTTCTGCCACAAGACGTCTAATCTTGGAATCTCTTGATGTAAAGGCACAGCAGAAGCAGCTCTCAAGTACAGATTAAGCAAAAAACAACTAACAAAAAACTAAGTCTCGGGAAATTTGCCCTTCTGCAAAGAGATTTGAAGGCACACAGAATAGAAAAGCCAACAAACAGAGAAATGACTATTTTTGCCACAAATTAAATAAATGCTTTAAAATGTTCAAAAACAGTAATGATCACTGTATAAAGCAGGTACAATGCAGTTAATCAAGAAAATATTCTTATTTTAGCTTGGATGGTTCTGAATGCAGTTGAAATACTAGAAAAGTGCTGCAGTAGTCTCTGTAAATACTGGTTTGTAGGTATATAATTATTACGATAGCTAATCTCACTCTAATTCTGCCCTATACAGCTATTTAATATCTCATCCACATTCTGTCCCATCCCCTCCTTTTAATGTATGTTACCCCCCCCCAAACACACACATTTTCCTTACACACCTACGCATTCTTCTGTTACCTCATACATCAACACGTTTATTCTCAATATTATAGTACACTGTGCCCTAGTTGTACGTCTTCTATGTCACTTCTACCCTTACGACAAGTGATTCACATCCTTTGTACCACTGGTTAACTTCATACCACTCATAACAGCCCTCTAATACGTGAACTACCAATATGGTGTAAAACACTTAATCATCTCACTTCTCCCCTCAGTAGGAAAACATTAATTTTACCATAAACTTTCTTTATAATTCTAACAGTCTCTTTAAAAATAAACTTTCATCTTTCCCTTTTTACTGCATTCCTAATACTTTTACAGGCTGGTAATATAAATTCTAATGCAGGCCCTCCCCCCCTCACCCCCAACCGAAATATTATAAAGTCTATACACTCTCCTATATACATATCATTAGCATTAACAACAAATGGTCACATTGTGACTGTGGACTTTGCAACAACCTCCTAAACTATTAGCCATCTGTAAAACATGGCTAAAAGATTCTACCCACAATCCTTCATATTTCACTTCTAACTATAGCATGTTTTGTGACCAAAGGCCAACTACATGCCATGGAGGAGATATTATGCTGTTTTTCCAAAAAAATCGTGCAAGTATTTCTCCTATCCTGATAGCAAAGAGCTGTTCTACCTCCAATGATGAGTGAAATTGACTTCCATTCTAAATTTTGCTTGGCAGGCAAGTTAAATTACTAATTTCAGTTGCAACCATCATACCTCATCTCGCTATTTTGTTACTAGAAAACACTGTAAGTGCAACTATTCAATATACAAATGGTCAGAAACTTAAACTGCTAAGGGAACATAAACTGGATTAGTTTACTACTTTTAACGTACAACTTTACAGTACATCCACATCGTACAACCTCAAACAATTGACTCAGACTGGAGTAGGCCAAATACTCTTAACTTCAAATGCTCACTCCTTGATGTCATAATAATAAATATATATAAATAATTACACATTTTGTGCATGCTTTTGAATTCCTTGAGTGACTGCTGTCCAATCCACTCCTGATCCTTCAGATCTATGAAACTACCTCCACAAGTTATTCAAAGTAGAACATTCTAGACACCTCTGCAGGCATCTTTCTGGCTGAACCTAGTTCCATTCACTGGTCATTCTTCCACAGCTCCACCCACCCTATTTGGGCCTCCACTAATTTCTATAACTGTCTACTCATCATACAAGAAAAGACTTTACCCCCTCAAAAACAGAGAAAATGTTCCTCCCCCTCATCCTGGATAACTAACAAAAATCAGAACATTTATCAAACAACAAAATGATTCTTACTCATACTGGAAAGCCATCCTGCTTAGAAAAGTATAACACTTATAACAAAATTAAAAATAAACAAGGCTAACTTCCAATCAACCTAAATCAGATTATTACAGATCTCATCAAAACTCTTACTTTGGATATCTGAAGAAATTCTGGAAAGCCCTGAAAAATCTTGCCTCCTCTAGTATCTTCCCCAAGGTATCCTCCTCACTTGTCACAATCTTAAACAATATCAGCAATCCCCCACGGACAGAAT
The DNA here is from genome assembly GCF_019279795.1 of Protopterus annectens. Taxonomy (NCBI): domain Eukaryota; kingdom Metazoa; phylum Chordata; order Ceratodontiformes; family Protopteridae; genus Protopterus; species Protopterus annectens. The sequence continues at coordinate 461,524,784 of NC_056740.1, forward strand.
TTATATAGCATATATCATGGACAGAAGTAGGTTAAAAACTAAAAAAGATAGCTGAATGCACAAGACCCAGGATAAAAAAGTGCCCAATCCTGGTAGGCACACTGATGCCAGGAATGGAAAAGATGGCAGTGTAGAATCCACAAAATACAGAAACATTCCTACAATGGGGCCAGGCAAGGCCCAGGGGGAGGATGGTCCCCCTGTTGTAGAAGGAAGTAGCAGTCCACAAAAATCACAAAAAATGATCGGCCAAAGAAGAGCCATAAAGACGATATAGTCATTTAGAAGAAAATTCAGTTATAGCAGTAGAACAAAATGACAATAAAAGAAAGTCATATGGAACAAAGGATAATTTGTTGTTAAATAAAGTCATAGTGGAGAACTATAAAAAGGGGAGGAATCTAAGTATGGCATGGATTGACTAGAAAAAAGCATTTGGTAGTATCCTACATTCGTGGATAAAAGAGTGCTTAAAAATGTATAAGATACGCCCTACACTGATCAATTACATCACAGTGACCATGAAACAGTGGCAGACTCCTTTGCAATTATGCTATGATAAAGGACAAGTGAATATCCCAGGGACAAAAATTCAAAGGGGATATTCCATGGTGACTCTCTGTCACCGCTGCTATTCTGCCTTGCCCTTAACCCATTAAGTTATAAAGCACAACTGCAAGTTGTCAAAACTTTTTAAGATGATATAAGAATGTCATTTGGTCTTGATAAATGTGCAAAAGCAACCTTTAAAGCAGGAAAACTGCAACATCAGGAAAACATCAGTTTGGAACAAGAATGTGATATAAAAGAACTTGAGCAAGAAGGAGTGTATAAATATTTGGGAATTGATGAAGATTCAACAATAAATCATGAACAAATGGGAACAAAACTTAGTAAGGAATATTTCAGAAGATGTAAACTAATCCTGAAAACAACACTGACATCTAGGAACAAAATTCAAGCTATAAACCAATTTGCTCTTCCTGTCCTAACTTACAGTTTTGCAGTGATTGACTGGCCCACAAATGTGTTGGATAGATTAGATAGGAAAACAAGAAGGATGCTTCGTGCTCACCAAATTATTTATAAAAATCAGTGCATACCAAGATTATATATTCCTTGTTCTACAGGAGGTATGGGCCTCCTTGAAATTGATTACATGTATAGATCTGCAATTGTGGGACTCCACACATATCTGCTGACCTCACAAGACCCAAACGTAGTGAAAGTTTTGAAACATGAGGAGAATAAATCTAAGATGACTTCTCTGCTTAATTTAGCAGAAGCATAGGGATGTCAAGCAGGAATGGAAATCAAACCAGAAGTAGATAAAAGCCAGGCACCTACTGAATGTGCTAAAAAACAAAAGAAAGAATATAAGGTGAAGGACCAGATGAGAAGGCAAGAAATTTGGAAAAACCATAAATATAGTTGCAAGTATAGAAAACTTCTGGAAGAACCTCATGTTGATCAGGAATCAATGCAGGAATGGTTAAGAAGAGGCAAATTCAAACCAAGAGATGAAAGGTTAATATTGGCAGCCCAAGACAGTGGGCCACGTACACGTTGGTTTATAAAATCCATGGTATATGTGGGAGAAACAGACAAATGTAGGTTTTGTAAAACAGAAATGGAAACAGTTGCACACCTTGTTGCAGGTTGCGACATACTAATGGCAGAAGGACTGTATATTGAAAGGCATAATAATGTGGCAAGATTGTTGCACTGTAGATTGCCATTCTGCCTTGCCCTTAATCCATTAAACTGTTTACTCAACAGCTTAGGCCATGACTATAATCTGGCTCTTAGAAAACAAAAAAGTGTAAAGACTTCTCATCTTCTCTTTTTTGATGATTTAAAACTATATAGCTCATCAGATGAGGAACTGAAAGCACAACTGCAAGTTCTCAAAACTTTTTCAGATGATATAAGAATGTCATTTGGTCTTGATAAATGTGCAAAAGCAACCTTTAAAGCAGGAAAACTGCAACGTCAGGAAAACATCAGTTTGGAACAAGAATGTGATATAAAAGAACTTGAGCAAGAAGGAGTGTATAAATATTTGGGAACTGATGAAGGATCTACAATAATGTGAATAAAACTTAGTAAGGAATACTTTAGAAGACTTAAATTAATCCTGAAAACAGCAATGACATCTAGGAATAAAATTCAAGCTATAAACCAATTTGCTCCTCCTGTCCTAACTTACAGTTTTGGAGTGATTGACTGCCCCCAAAATGTGTTGGATAGATTAGATAAGAAAACAACAAGGATGCTTCATGCTCACCAAATGATTCATAAAAATCAGTGCATACCAAGATTATATATTCCCTGTTCTAAAGGAGGTATGGGCCTCCTTGAAATTAATTACATGTATAGATCTGCAATCGTGGGACTCCACACATATCTGCTGATCTCACAAGACCCAAATGTAGTGAATGTTTGGAAACAAGAGGAGAATAAATCTAAAATTACTTCTCTGCTTAATTTAGCAGAAGCATATCGGCATCAAGCAGGAATGGAAATCAAACCAGAAGTCAATAAAAATCAGGCAGCAACTGAATGTGTTAAAAACAAAAGAAAGAACATAAGATGAAGGACCAGATGAGAAGGCAAGAAATGTGGAAAAAGCATAAATATAGTTGCAAGTATAGAAAACTTCTGGAAGAACCTCATGTTGATCAGGAACGAACACAGGAATCGTTAAAGAGAGGCGAATTCAAACCAAGAAATGAAAGGTTAATATTGGCAGCCCAAGATAGTGGGCTACATACATGCTGGTTTACAAAGTCCATTAAACATGTGGGAGAAACAGACAAATTTAGGTTTTGTAAAATAAAATTGGAAACAGTTTCACACCTCGTTGCTGGTTGCGACATATTAATGGCAGAAGGACTATATACTGAAAGGCATAATAATGTGGCAAGACTGTTACACTGGGGATTGTGCAAGCATTTTGGTACTGAAGTGGATGAAAAACACTGGATACATGAGCCACAAAGCATCATAGTAAATGAAGAAGTCTACATCACATGGGATCATCCATTACCAACAAGTCAAAAGATATATGCTAGAAAACCAGATATAGTGGTCCAAGAAAAGAAGACAAGAGTAGCATTGATCATCGAAATCACCACACCCAGTGACTACAGTGTCTTGCATACAAAGAGACACAAAGTTATAAAATATCAGGATCTGCAGGCAGAAATGAGAGCAATGTTGAAGAACGATACCCAGACAGTTCCAATAGTAGTTGGAGCAACGGTTCTTATAAAAAAGAATCTACGATCGTATTTAGATATGTTACCAATATATGTCATTCCATACGAATTGCAGAAGGAGTCATTACTGGGCAAATTGTGGGTGCTGCGAAAACCAATGCTGGCTGACATCAAAGATTGAAACAATACTAATTTCATGAACTTTAATCATACTTTGACTTAGGAATGGGATCCATTCCCGTCATGGTATTAGAAACCCAAATGACTTGGAGAAATTAAAAAAGACAGAAAACAGCCCTTTGCTAATATCCCAAACACCACTCCTCTCCTCCTTACATGAGATTATTTAGAGTTGTTGTTGTTGTTGTGTCTTTCGGCTTTTCCCGGTTAGGGGTTGCCACAGCGGAACTCCAGTCCGCTAATGATTGGCAGTTGATTTTTACGTGCTGAGTTGCCAGCCCTAATGCACAACCTTCAACGAAGGTACGCCCATTCACGCATGTCTCCACGCAGAAGACGCTCTAGCTAAGAGTCGAACCGGTCAGCGTCTTACTGTGAGGCGACAACGCTACCGCAACACCACCACCACCGCACATGAGATTATTTAGAGTAAGACAGCAATATCTTGATAAAATTGTCTGTTCCTATCACCCATTCTTCCATACTGTTCACGCTAATCTTTTTGAATTTGGTAATACTCTACTGTGAAAACTTACTGCCTTTCTATCAGGTTAAAATTCAAAAATAAAATGGTCCCACTTAGTAAGTGTGAACATGTTCTGGTCCCACATAGTAAGTGTAAGCATGTTCTGGTCCTTCCTCGTCTAAACATTCCAAACCCGAGTACTGCTACTGACTTTCAACCCATTTCTAATTTCTGTCCCCTCACTAAAAGGCTGGGGAAGCTTACTTATGATCAAATCTTTGACTGCAGATATCACGTGTTTCATCCTAATTATGACCTATCATCGGTATCTACTCATTCACAGACCCCATGTACTCCTCTATGGAGCAAGGTACATTTACAGGGGCTGTAAAGGGGCTCACTGCAAATTCAACTTCAAGCTGACTTCTGTTCCATCTGGAACAGGCTGCATCTTAATAAACTTTCTATTAATACTCAAATAAGTTCAGCTGTGTTCTTTGGTACTTACAGGAAACTCCAACATGTACATAACTTTGTGTCTGATTTCCCCAATTCAAGGAACAAAGCTGCCTTGAGTTACTCTTTCACCAATATCTAACCTTTCAGAAACATGCTGAGACCCAAATATACTAAGTACTTCCCAGTGAAAAATGTTATTTTTTATTTATTTATTTATTTTACATTTATTTACCAGGAAAGTCCCACTGGGCATGGTTCCCATTTTCAGCAGAGGCCCGGAGAGAAAAGATCCACAAAGGTTAGTACAGCAAATATAGTAAATAAAATACACATGTTAATAAAGTACAGTACAGAGTCAAAAGTTAATAAAGTACAGTACAGAGTCAAACGTTAATAAAGTACAGTTTCAAAGCCAAGAATGGGGCAAAACGTCAATATACTATAAGGAGCACAATGTGTTACAATAAACAATACAGTTGAAAGGACATTTTGTTCAGTCATTTGGTTACATTCATGAGTGGCTAATACAGTAAACACATATTGATTAAGAATATAGAAAGGGGTTGTTGCAAGCTTTCACAGAAGGTTAAGGTATGATATGATCTTATAAAATTTCAAAGCTGTCTATTGTACAAGCCAGTTGATCCATTATCATTAATGTATTACTTCCCAGACTTGAGAATGGAATTCCCAACTTTCCCCTTTGATCCTCACTAAACACTGTCATATTCTAAAAAAACAGAAATAAAATATTTACATTTTATCTACCCATCTAAACATAAGCACCAATAAAAGGGGTACCACCTACCTAAGCAGCAGAGCTACTCTTCTATTTAACAAATTTGTTTTTCTGTTGTTGCACAGCATTTTAGGAAAAAAATAATCAATTATGGCAATAGAAGAAACAGGTAATAAAAGAAATTCATAAGACACAAAGAATAACGTGTTGCTAAATAAAGCCAAAATAGAGAATTGCAAAAAGGGGAAGACTGTAAGTATGGCATGGACAGATTAAAAAAAGCACTTGACAGCAAATACAATGCCACTATCGAAGCATGGAAGCACAGCACAGTGAAAACTACAAAGCTATTAAGACAAGAAATAACTCTGTGACAAGAATACAGTGAAGGGAACAGATCATCAAAATGCTTAGAAATACAGACTTCATAAAAGCAGTGCACAATATCAGAGCTGTACTATTGCCAAAAATAAACTAAAAATGTCAGCACAATCAGAAAAACTTGTAAGGTACGCAGACAAATATAAAATAAAAGTAAAAACTAAATAAATAAACAAAACAAGGACTTTATGGATGACCCAAAAATATTTTACAGAGAATTGGTAAACAAAGCAAAAGGAACAAACACCACCAAAGAAAGAAGAAATAGGCACATTTTGGAGTGGTATTAATGAAAACCCTGTTGAACACAACAAAAACTGGATAGATAGAAGAAATGAAGATATAACAAAGACCTTGAATGTAATAAAATATATAACAAAGAGCTTTACTGTAGAGAATATGAAATGGGATGAAGTAAAATGCCCACAAAAATTAAGACAAAAATTAAGAAAAGCTTCTAAATGGAAAGTCCAAAGCCCAGACACTATACCTAACATCTGGCTGAAAGCTTTAACATCTTTATGCAAAGATTTGACTCGGAGTAAGAACTACGTACATGTGCATCCCAAACAGACACCAAACTGGTTAAAGGAACAGCGGTACAAAGCTGGAAACCATCCTAAAAACTATCGATCAGTAACAATGACAATATAAAAGCTATCCTGGAACTGATGCAGACAGAGTTATAGTCATTTAGAAAAAAAACTCAGTTACACCAGTAGGACAAAAGGGTAGCAAAAGGATGACATTAGGAACAAAGGATCATTTGATGCTAAATAAAGCCATAACAGAGAATTGTGAAAAGGAGAAGAATCTAAGTATAGCATGGTAATCTAGATAAGCGTAAGCAGGGGGTTGGGAGATGAAACATTTACAGCCTGCTTGTGTCCATTAGAGACATAGGTGCCAAACCAGGGATGAATTTCCTGTTCCCTATCCAACTGTCCAAGTTACACTTGGGTGTAAGTAACATGTTCTGTGCAGACTGCCTCAAGGCCCTATCCCTGTATTCTGTCTTTTACAGGCTGTTGAGGGGAGATCTATGCCTGGCATATAAGACATTGCCAGACACCACTCTGATGAATTGTATTAAGGAGGAACTCTGCTTCAATGGGATGAGAAGCCTGTTCCAGAGAAGAGGTAGTCTCTGGGATACATGCCTCTCTCTCTCTCTCTCTCTCTCTCTCTCTCTCTCCAGCAGATCCTATTTATAGGTTCATAGGTTCATAGATTAGTACTAAGCTAACTGCCCTTGCGAGCCATTTTAAGCTTAGCCAATTATCCCTTTTGAGAATCAAACCCTGCACCTTATGTTTGTAAGGCAAACACCTTAACCATTAGGCCACCCTCCCAACCCATCATTTATATCAAGGTTTAAGTCTTTCGAATGGGTAATTCTGGTGCTGTTTGTTTTGTGGATATGCAGGAAGTCCATCACAGTGGTGTCTATTGTACTTAATTTAATATTTAATTTTATATCATTTGTGTATTTTTCTTATAGAAGACTTTAAATCTCTTTGAATTCTGTGGTAACTCATTCTGATTATATTTTTATAGGTTCATAGGTTCATAGGTTTATACTAGGCTATCTGCCCTAAGGCATTTATAAGCCTAGCCCAAATTTTTGTGGCTTACGCCACCCCTTATATGAAAAAATACTGTGCCCATTAGTTTGTTGTGCCTCTGTCCAGCAGTGACACAGAGATGATTCCCGGGATAAACCTACGATCTCCCATCCACAGGTCAAGATTTCTCTTGAACAGAGCCAGCGAGGTGCTCTGCCTCACATGGACCTGGATTTTATTCCACAGCATAGGGAGTCTCTGAGTGATAAATCTATCCCTCCAGCACATCCTATTTATATCTGTGCTAAGGTTTAAGTCGCTTGCTCTAGTGGCTTTGGTGGATTTGGATTTTTTGAGGTGGAGCATGTCCATTAATTCCGGGTTGGACATGGCCTTGTATGTCAGGCACATGTCACCTCTGAGCAGACGGTATGCAATTGAATAGAGCTGGAGTTTCTTCAATCTGGCAGCATATGACAGATTTTGGAGTCCCTTTATCCTTTTGGTGAGGAACTTTTGGGGTCTCTCCAATTGCTGCAGATGTCGGGTGAGATACATCCCGAATGGGGCATTGTACTCGATCATTGGTCTGATAAGTGAAGAGTACAGGGGAACAATGACCTCACTAGATCTGGATGTGAATCCCTTCATGATCAGGTGGGCAATGTAGAAGGTCTTTCTAACCACTTTAGCAACGTGAGTGTCAAAAGAAAGGCCACTGTCAACCTGGGTCCCCAGGTCCCTTATAACCTCTTCTGTGCTTACTGGATTGCCACCTATATGGTAGCTTGGGGTTACCTTGTTTTTCCCGAAGGGTATGACTATACATTTTTTGGCGTTTAACTTCAGGCCATGGCTCTGGCACCAGCTATCTGTTTCCGTGAGTCCCTTCTGAAGGATATCCGTGTCCGATGCACTTTCCACTATGTTGCCCAGTTTGCAGTCGTCTGCAAGCTTTGTCAGCCAAAGTCCTCCCATGTTGGCCTGTACTTCTGAGAAGTAGATGCCGAACAATAGGGGGCCAAGGACCGAGCCCTGTGGGACACCACTTGTGACCGGCTTGGAGTCTGACATAGCGCCAGCAACTCTAACCCTGTGGGTTCTGTCCTTAAGCCAGTTTGCAACCCATCTTGTGACATATGGGTTTACATTTAAGCTGGTAAGTTTTTCTACAATACCCGAGTGTGGTATTGTGTCGAAGGCCTTTGCAAGGTCAAGGTAGGCTGTATGGACTGCCTTTCCCTCATCAATGGCCTTGGTGACAGTTTCAAAGAAGTCGACCAAGTTCAAAAGGCATGATCTGCCCTTGACGAAGCCAAACTGGGTCGGGTCCAATGTCTGCAAGTCCCCTATATCTTTGTTTATGAGCTCCATTATGATCCTCTCCATAGCTTTGCAGACTAGACTTGTTAAGCTTATGGGGCAGTAATTACCAGGGTCCGTAGAGGCACCGCCTTTGTGGAGTGGGACCACAGTTTCCGTACGCCACTCCTTGGGCACGTATCCTGTGGTAAGGCTGAGATTAAACAGCTGCCTTATGTGCGGGTTTAATTCCTCATTTAGCTCGTGTAGCACACAGCCGGGGACACCATCTGGTCCCATTGATGCTGTGTTTTTAGCTTTAGAGAGAGCAGCTTTCACCTGCGCATTTGAGATGTCTGGGAGGCTACACTCTGCTGGGATAGTTATGTCTCCTTTAGGGGGGGAGAGGGGGGTGAAGTTTGCACTGAACCTGTCTGCCAGTATGTTGGCAATGTCTGTGGGTTCAGTGATTTTTGTATCATTTTGGACTAATTCTGAGCATATCTGTGAGTTTCCACCCAGGTTCCTAACATAGCTGAAAAAGGCCTTATGATTGTCCTTTGAATCCATGGCAATTTTTCTCTCAAAATTGGCCTTAGTTGATTTTATGAGTGCTCGTATTTTTTTACTAATAATGATCAGGGGTGACTTCCCTTTTATGGATTTTGTTCTATCATGTAATAGCTTTCTCCTCTTATTGTAAAGTTTGTTAATGGCTGTTGCTTCTATCAGAATCCTTTATTCATTTGCAATGGAAATACGTTCCTTAAATAAGTACACCATTAATGATTTAATGATTTACCAAAGCACAAGTATCTTGTACAGCGTATTAAATGCTGCGTATATTTAAAGGTAACACCTGATAGCACTGCTGATCTGATTTCCTTATGTCCAAAGATGTTGGGTTATTAGTTGTAAATCTAGACTTACTGAAGATGATCAAATTTTGCAATTGACACAGCTTGGAGAACTGTTGTTACATATAATTAATAAATAAGCTGATGAGATATATATAATATTATGCAAATTGCAAATAGAACTCATTTAGGAAAGGAAGATCACTCAGCAAATGTGGCGCTCGCAATGAAAACGTTGGAATTCAAAGGAAGATCACTCAGCAAATGTGGCACTAGCAATGAAAACGTTGGAATTCAAAGGAAGATCACTCAGCAAATGTGGCACTAGCAATGAAAACGTTGGAATTCAAAGGAAGATCACTCAGCAAATGTGGCGCCAGCAATGAAAACGTTGGAATTCAAAGGAAGATCACTCAGCAAATGTGGCGCTAGCAATGAAAACGTTGGAATTCAGGATACAATTATTTAGCAGTTTGAGGATACAGAAGATGTAGAAGAAAATTAAAAAGAGAAAAAGGAAAAAGTTCACAACAAAAAAGAAGGAAGACAAAGATACTGGCTAATGTCTATAACGGAACAAGAATTCATACCGAAAAGGACACTGCGTATGTAACACACAGATTACAGGGAATGAGAACATTGTTCAATCAGAAAATCCGCATCTTACAAAAAAATGCATCATTTTTCTAAAAAAGAAGGTAGAAAAAGGAGGCAAAGGGCAGGTGAAAAGGAAGAAATCCCAAATGAATATTGATTGGCTGCAGAACATTACTGTAAGAAAAAAGAGAAAGGCAGACGTTGACAGCAAGACTCAAGCTGTGGATGTGCAAAGCCAGCTGGATGAGAACTGTATGTTTGCAAATGTAATAAGCAATGAAAACAGTGGCATTAATAAGAGTCATGGTGATGAAGATCATTCCTTCGTAACAATTGATAGAACAGATATTATTGAATTAGAATTTGGAGATTCGTCAGATCTGATCAGAAATAATGATCAATTGGTTACAAAGGTTAACTTTAATTCGACAAACCTGAAATCTAAACCAATACACTCTCTCTTTCCTTCTAAGACTATCAGCACTTCACATGACTTATCCACCTCCCTCTAGCCTCCCTTTCTACATCATCCCACATTCACACCCTCTCCAGCTATTCAGCAATCAATCCTTCTCTCTACAGTACTGATTTAATCTTAAAAAAAAAAACTGATAGTCCTCTCCCCACAACGTAGCCTCTCTTGTTAACATGTCCACAAACATTTCCATAACCCAACTTAGAAGCTGCTACCTAGCACCTTCCAGAACCCAAAAAAGAAATCCCCACCTAACACTCTCCCTACTTTCTGTAATCAAGCCCTCTCTGGTGACATATATCCAAACCCTGGCCCTTCTCCTCCCTACCACAACTTCCCTAACTCCACTAAATCCCTACAATTCACTACAATCAATCTCCAATTCATTAGAAATAAAATTCCACAACTGCAGGCATGGTTCAGTCAACATAAACTCAACTTTACTGCCATCACTGAAACCTGGCTAAAGCCATATATCAAAGATTCTGAATTCCTACCCCCTAACCACTCCTGCCTCAGGGCTGACAGACTTCATAAAAAAGGTGGAGGCATCGCCCTACTATTCCAAGCACCTTTACAGTAATTCCTTACTCAAAACCCATTCCCATTTTTTTCCACTGCAGAGCTGCTTGTCACCTTCCTAAAACTTAATGACTGCAAAATCCTATGTATCATAGTCATACACATTCCCCCAGACAACAATGTTCCCATTGTTGAGGAAATACTTGCCCGGGCAGCCAATAACATAAAAAAAGAAACTGTAATCTTAGGTGATGTTAATATTAACTGACTTGATATCTCCAACAATAACCCCTCTACAGATATCAACCTACACATGTACAGTCAGCTAATCTGAGACATCATCAGACGTGACAATAAAAAAACCAAAGGCTCCATCTAGGACTGGATCTTGGTTTCTCACCCAGACAAAATCTCCTCCGGCACCCTCCCAGACAGTATTAGTGACCACTCACCAGCATTCATAATACGCAAGCCCACCTCTATACCAAACATACACCAATATTGATATACCAGAGACCTATCCCATTTCTCCCCTGATATCCTCAATGAGAACCCTGCAGACCACTAACTGGAGCCCACTTAAAATTCTCTCAGTCAGTGATGCAGTGGAATTCTTTAATTTTACATTCTCACAATCCTAAACAGTCTTGCCCCACTCAGGCTAAAAGGAATCAAAGCAAAACATGCTAGCTGGCTTGCAAAGTCCACAAAGTAAGTTGTGTCCTCTAGGGACAAAGCCTGGAAAGCCTGGCAAAAAAAAAAAAAAAAACTCAATCTAACCTCTTACAGTATGAACAACTTTACAACCAGGCCAAATGCTTAGTTGTCAAAAATAAAAAAAAATAATACATTCAAAGTATCCAAGATCAGCAAAGACAAAACCCCAAAACTTTCTGGGGTGCAATAAATTCCTTACTCCACCCAGAAGCTAACAATAACCCCTGCCTAAACCCTGAAAAACACCCTCTGAGATAGCCTCACTCTTCAATACATACTTTATCAATACCATCGCAAAACTAACTACCACCTGCCCACCCATTAACACAAACCCACACGTAACACCATCAGTACATATCCCCCACAAACCCTCTACCTGCTTTCTCACTATCACCCATTCCAACATCCACTATCCAAAAACTTCTCCATAAACTAAAACCATGTACTAACGCCCCAAATAACTCTCCTGCAGAATACTTACAACTAGCTGCCTTCTCCATTGCATATCCTGTCAGCATCCTCCTCAACAGGTCCATTCAAGAATCATGCATACCTGACATCTGGAAAAAAGCATTTGTCCTCCCACTTCATAAAGGCGGCAACAATTCAGGAATCTCAAACTTCCATCCTATCGCCATACTTTCCCCATCTCCAAAATACTAGAGAAGTGTATTCACACTCAGCTCCTAAGCCATTAGGTAAAGCACCACATACTGTCCCCTACTCAACATGGCTTTAGACCCAGACATAGCAACAACACTGCCCTAATTTCCTTCTTGGAGACAGTAAATAGAGCTTGTGATGCTGGCTCCATAGTCTTTGCTCTCTTTCTTGATTTGTCTAAGGAATTTGACAGTAACTCCCACTCCCTTCTGCTTACTAAACTCTCTAACCTCAACCTATCTCCCCCTACCCTAAAATAGCTTACTAGCTATCTCAGCAATAGACAGCAATCTACTAAATGGTAGCATTCTTCTTCCCCTTTCATCAACACAAACACAGAAGTCCCCCACGGTTCAATTCTGGGTCCACTCCTATTCAGTATATTTGTTAATGACTTTCACAACACTCTTACCCACAGTACTGTTATCCAATATGCTGATGACTCGACCATCATCTGCTCTTCTAAATCTCCCACTGTATTACAGCATCTTACCAAAGAAACCTTTACTTCTTCTGAAACCTGGATGTCCCACTACCATCTTGCCCTTAACCCCAATAAAACTAAACTGTTAGTATTTACCCCCACAACATCTAACCCTATTGACAAATCACTTTTCTCTGTTCATTCCCAAAACAACACTACCATTGAAGTTGTTCCTAGTACCAAACTGTTAGGTGTCATCATTGATGACAAGTTAACTTATGACCTTCATATCTACAGCAACATTAAAAAAATCCATCAAAAGCTAGGTGCCCTTTATAGGCACAACTACTTTCTTAGCCACTTCGCTGAAATAGCCCTCACCTAATCCTTCCTGCTTCCAAATCTTCTATATGGTGCTCCCATCCTCACCAATCTACAGTCCAACTTAAAATCAAAACTAGACTCTTGCTACAACAAAGTCACAAAATTTGTCACAAATGCAAAATTTTCCACCCACCACTCTGCTGCTCTTTGCATCAACTAAATTGTCTAGAATCCCCTCACCATCTCACGTACCTACAATTAAATAATTAACTACAGCCCACAAAATAATCTATAGACCTGAATCTGCCCTTCCTTGTCCTCCATACTGACCATTTACCATCCTAATCACCACCTCAGGTTTGAAAACAAAATGCTACTGTCAGTCACTAAACCCAAGCTCTCAGCTGGCCAAATTTTGTACTCTCACACCATCTCTACGCTATGGAATAACCTCCCTCCATCACTCAGAATTATCAGCAATGCTGTCGCCTTCAAAAAATCCCTCAAACTACATCTGACCTCTCAATGGCTATGCTCCTGCACCCTAAACACTTACCACAACACCTGATTTCCCTCTCTGGAGTCTCAGCTTTAACCATTCAAACTACAAACTTCTCATCTCCTTCTCTCTACCATACATACTCCTTCGCTGTCACCTTAGCATGACTCTTCCTCCTCTAGCCCTTCTGTCTTCTCCTCTCCTCCCTAAATCAATTCTCCTCTGCTACGTATACTGCAGATATATTTTTTTACTTAAGTATTACTTGAATGTATGCCATCTGTACCTTATAGTTACACCTTGACTGTGAACATTATCTCTGCTGTTGCTATTAATTTTATTTTTTTCTTTGAATGTGAAATTATTGCTCAACATACTTAGTTCTGTGTGTGAATATTTCACTTTGTTATGTATTAATGTGGAGCTTTTCTCCCAAGGGCCTCCACTGAAAATGGGCTCTTTCTATGCCCAGTGGACTTTCCCGCTTAACAAATGCAATAAATAAATAAATACACAGAATATTAATAACAGAGTATATGGAAGAAAAAGAGTCAGTTTGTAAAACTAATTGACATGATATGTTCAGTGGAATAACTGCAGAAGGAATGCGGCAAGTTCTGAAAGAGAAATTGAAAGCAAACATTCAAAAACTGTTTAACATCAGGAGAATATATTTCAAATAGAACAACATACTTAGTTAAGATGAGAGACAAATATGTAAGAAATAGGGAAGAGGTTAAACTATAACTTTTAAAACTAAAATAAACACACTGGACAGATTAAACATAGTGAGGGTCAAGATGAAGAAAAATTTGGAGAAAAATTTATATAAAGATATTGAGCATAATAGATAACATACGATGTGGAAGGGATAAAGATAAACAAAATAATGAAGTGTGGATAGATTCTAAAATTTATTCTCAGGCACAATGTATTATATACATATTTATAAAATCTTATGCAAAGCAGTTTGGCTGCAAAAAAGGGGTGATAAATTGACCTAGAAACATCTAGGTAACCTCAGATATTGAAATCAAATTAGATTATATTGAAAAAGAGCTACACAAACTAGACCTTACAAAGCACAGAAAGGAGATGGAATTATTAATAACATGAGAACACTTTGGCATGAACTTACAGCACCATTATATCTGTTATTCACTAGGTCATATAAACATGGGGAGATTCCTTAAGATGTGAAACATGCACTTGTTAAACCTGTCTTTAAGAAAAAGGGGAGTAGGAGAAATATAGTCATATACAGCCATAAGTTTATTTTCATGTTGTGAAAAAATAACGGAGAGTGTTATTTTGGACAACTTATTTTCAGAGTTGGAATGGCTGGGACTTGAAACTATGTGCTAGCATGCATATGTAAAAATAGATCTTTAAACACCTGTAATTTGATGTTTTATAGCAGCTGTAAATGAAAAATGATGCTGTGGTGTCATTTATATCAGTTTAACTTCAGCATTTGACAGGTTCATACAGAAAATACTCATCAATAAATTAGAACAAGTAGGTATTGATACACTCTTGATAAGATGGATAGTTGAATGATTTACAAATAGGACATGGCAAGTTTAATACAGCAACTGGACAGGTGAAATTCTTGGTTACAGTCATGGTGGTCCCACAAGGCACTAGTCCCATACTTTTTTTAAGTTGTATATTTTAGATCTACCTTTTTCTTCTGGGGTGTTCTACAGTCTGTGTGTGGATGACCTGAAAATGGGTAAACTGATTAAATGTGTCACAATTAGGGCATGTTTCCAAAATAGCTTGACAGGAGAATAATATGCTGAAAAACACATCAAAAGTTAAACATGTGAGCTTTGGAAGACATAGTCTGAAAGGCAAATATTTATGAAAACACAGTGATTGAAACTGTAGATTCATTTAAGAATATGTGTGTAGAAGAAAGGGAAAAAGAAAAGAAAGGTGTCCTTTCTGATTCATTTATTTATTGGCTGCATTTATGCCATTTCTAGGTGTCCTTTCTGATTCATTTATTTATTGGCTGCATTTATGCCATTTCTAGGTGTCCTTTCTGATTCGTTTATTTATTGGCTGCATTTATGCCATTTCTAGGTGTCCTTTCTGATTTGTTTATTTATTGGCTGCATTTATGCCATTTCTAGGTGTCCTTTCTGATTCATTTATTTATTGGCTGCATTTATGCCATTTCTAGGTGTCATTTGATTCGTTTATTAATTGGCTGCATTTATGCCATTTCTAGGTGTCCTTTCTGATTCATTTATTTATTGGCTGCATTTATGCCATTTCTGTCTTGTACATTTCACTATGTATACTGTGTATCCTTTGTATATTACAAAGACTTCATACTGCTATCTTCTCTGTGTTGCCTTGCTTTTCTTAGAATATATGTGTGTATATATATATTTATATATATGTACGTATGTATATTTGTCTCCCTGGCCTGAGTTGTGGCTGAAAAGGGTTCTTGGACCACTTCATTTATCCAGTTAATAACTAACTAACTAAATAAATAAATAAGGTTGGTTGCTTGGGTGACTGGTACTGCTTTTAATTCCCTTTGCATCTTATTGCAATAAGTTTTGCTCAAAACTCAAACCTCTACCCATCTCCCCCAACTCCATGTTGTTATTCCATTTGAGGTTCAATTAGGCATGCAAAAAGACATACTGTGGATATCAATAAACTCCATGCAGGCCTCATGCGAAGCCTACATGGAGTTTACGTATGTGTACAGTGATCAGCAAATGCCATGCACTGCATTTAAATGTAAACGAGTGTGGTTTCATGGCTGGCAGCAGTGTTGCCAGCCAGGAAACTGTGTAAACCAACATGAATAGCAAACTTGTTTACAGTAGAACAAGCTAGGCAAGTGGAATGGCCAGAATGCCACAACGATTACCAAGGTTTATTATGCAGTAATGTGTATGGTCAAAACACAATACAGGACAGTGTATACAGTGCAGAGTAGTGGGAGATCCCATTCCAGCCATTCTGTACAAAAGTTCTGTAAATGATCTGTAAGGGTACATGGACTGCTATTTGAAACAAACAGTCAGGGGAAGTGTGTGTATTGCATAGGGATGCACAGATGAATTGTACAAATGAACACAGGGAAAGAGGACAGGGGAAATATTATAATGCACAGAAGATGAGGGCATGTAAATGGAAGACATTTGTAGCAGCAATACCAATCACATATCAGTATGGTACAGTATGGACATCCCAGTAAAATGTGTATTATGTGACAGTCAGATAAGTTGAAGTAACAATGGAGAAGATGTCATTGTGAGATAAGCATCCTGACAAGAACAATGGAAAGGACATCTAGAGGGATGTTATGTGCAATTGGTTTTGGGTGCATATTGTGAAGCTCTGCAAACTCATTCACCTGAATATTAGTGTAATGTCGCAGAAGCCTTCAACAAGTGGGACACAGTTACAGACCCATGGACAACAGTAAAAGAAGCATGCACAATCACGGATAATATCAGAATAATACCACCAGTAATGCAGTGTCTCTGATACAACATATGTGATTCTGAGTGGTCATAGATGGTTCTGCATGAACATACTTGTACAACTATTATGACATGTTAGCAATCTATGAGGGTAATCAAGCAACCATTCTGACACTGTAACATCTGCAGGAGTTAGAAAGAACAACATTATACCTGTATGTAACACTGTGATAAATTCCAGGCTAGTTAACTGGTGTGTATGGCACACATATGGCACAATCCAAACTGTCATGAATGTAACCCATGCCATCAATGTTGTCTAACAGCTATGCATGTACTGTGTGCATCACCGGAACAGGTATCACACATGCTTCTGGTGTAACACCTTGTAGGGGTTTCTTCACCATCAGACAGTAATATTTATGCAACAAAAACATACCTAGGCATGGCCAAAAAGATGTGTGACAGCTCACTGTGGCAAATGTGTTACACATCATTTACACATCAGTGGAAGATGTGTAATGAGCTGCATGAAGAAGGGTGCATCATACTCAGTTACTGGCATGATTAGCGCTGGGACATATGGAGGTATTATGGCCTCTGATGTGGATGTCCTTCACATACTCAGTAGTTGTGTTACATACAAGGGAGTAGTCAGCACTGTGGCTACATGCTGGTGAATGTTCCACTTACCAGCTATCCCAGGTCACAGGTTACATACCAACTGGTGAGATTATAGGGTGTAATGTCTGCATTATCCTTGTGTTGCCCATTCATTTTCATAATGTAACAAATCTCCCCATGTTTTGCTTCATCTCATGTGTTATCATGACTGTGGCAGCACTCTTTGGTGTGTCCTGATGATGTCTGTATTTTACTAATATCACAGCTGGAGTCAATGATTGCTCACAATCTGCTGTCCTCCAGACAGTTGTTTAGACACATTGTGTGTATGTCATTCTTGATTTCTTTGACTTAAATAATAAATAAATAAACAGCTCAGCAGACAACCCTAATGTACAGACCTGATCACTGGATCAGAGATATACTTCACTTCACACAATTCAACATATTTAGATGTCATTTATGTAATCCAGTGGTCTACCCACTTGGTGATATAGGTGTTTATGGCTACATCTGAGAGTGTTGCGTAAATACCTCAAGTTTGGATTTGTGTAAAATGCCTTGGCATCTTTTAGGACATCTAACAGATGTAAAAGACTTGGCTGTAGCAGTAACAACTCACACATGTCTGTTTAACACAGCTGTGATATTACTAATTTCCATATGGAAAAGACCCATGATTTCTAACCAAGAAAATGAAGGTCCTACAGACCATGCTAAGATGTATGTGGATAGACTGAATGCCCTGTCACTGTAATCGGTATTGCATAGGATGAGGTGACTTGTGACTGGTCTACAGACCAGTCTCTAACCCTGCCCCAATGGGAACATTGCACATCTGAAAATCAGCTGTAGCTGATGACATCAGCAGTGTCTTGTAAGGAGAAAATGCTAATAGTAGTGTCCCACATGCTGGAGTAAAATGGTAGATCTAATATCAAGCAAGTGCACAAACACACACACACCCCAGTTGACTGCAGTGACAACAGAACCTCTACCTATCTAAGTCACAAGCTAGAGAACTCTGTATGAAAGGCAAGTACCACAGCTCAAGTCTGATTTGGAGTCACACACACACACACACACACACACACACACACACACACACACACACACACACACACACACACACACACACACACAGTCAGCTGCAGTGAGAACAGAATCCCTACCTAAGTACACCAACTTAAGAAGTCTGTATTTAAGGCAAGCACCACAGTTCAGGTCTGACTTGGATAGTGTCAAACAACAGTTAATACCTGGTAACATCAACAGTGTCTGCTGAGGAGAAAATGCTAATAGCAGTGTCCTACATCCTAGTGTAAAATGCTCTTTCTAACATCAAGCAAGTAGACAAACACTCACAGACCCCAGTTGACTGCAGTGAGAAAAGAACTGCTACAGCAGTGTCTAGTGAGGATAAATTACTAACAGTAAGTCCCACATGCTGGTGTAAAATACTCTCATTAATGTCAAGCAAGTGCACACCCACAGACCCCAACTGACTGCAGTGAGAACAGAACCCAGAACCCCTACCTAAGGATACAGACTGCAGAACACAATATTTTATGCAAGCACCATAGCATACGTCTGACAAGGCTGCAGGACAAATTATGGTGGATGACATCAGCACTGGATGTTGGAGAGAAGATGTTGGGAGGCCTACATGAAATGAATGTGTATGCATGTTCAACTTTCAATATGTTTCAAGCTCTATATCCAAAACAACAAGGGGAGGCACAAACATGACTGTGGTGAGACCATTTATTATAAAGTAAGCACTTTCACATCTTCAACTGACGCTTCCTCAGACTCTAATGAAAATCACATTAAAACAACCATTTAAATATAAAACAAAATAAAATGGTTGCTTGAATGTGATTTTCATTAGAGTCTGAGGAATTTATTTTATTTTTTGTATTTGTTGCCCGTTCTTGTCTTATCTGACCAGTAATCTGAGATATGCAGTCTATAAGGTATTCTGTGTCATTGTCCTTAAAATGTGTGACAATATTAAATGGCAATAATATACAGTTGTCAACAAATGAAGAGTAGTTTGGATGTTACTAAACCGAAACTGTGAAATGTGTGTTGCTTACTTACTTTTAAAACCTTGATACAATTACTTCTTTACTTTCTAAGTTGAACCTTGCTGACACACCCAGTGTTTTCCTTCTCCTTACCAGTAATCATTCATAGTTGCAATCCATTAGCAACAAACACTGAGAGAGTGCTTGCACTATGTTTACATCTGTGACACACAGCCAAGTATTTGTGATTCAGCAATTCTAATGAGTTTACACCTAATTTGCATATTTGCCATGCTCACAGCCCTGAATCTACACCATAAAAAGGTAACTGTGTAGCTAGGGAACCTGGAGATGAGGAGACGACATTACATTTGGATTTATCTGCAGAGGAAACTATTCATCTTG
Organism: Protopterus annectens; assembly: GCF_019279795.1. Taxonomy (NCBI): domain Eukaryota; kingdom Metazoa; phylum Chordata; order Ceratodontiformes; family Protopteridae; genus Protopterus; species Protopterus annectens. The sequence continues at coordinate 461,544,692 of NC_056740.1, forward strand.
ATAAGGTATGCTTGTATTTTTGAGCTATATTTTATTTATTTATTTATTTATTTAACATTTGTTGACCAGGAAAGTCCGACTAGGTTCCACAGATCCTGTTTTCAGCGGAGGCCCGGGGAGAAATGCTCCAGAAGCATGTCTTTAGAATGTGGGAGGAAACTGGAGTACCCAGAGAAAACCCACGCGAACGCAGGGAGAACATGCAAACTCCACACAGAAGGCACCGCAGCCAAGAATCGAACCGGAGAACCTCTTGCTGTGTGGCAACAGCATTAACTGCTGCACCACAGCACCACCCATAACTGTATATATATTTATTAACTTATTTAATACATTTGTTTACCTGGTGATATCTGTCTGGGCCAGAAGCCCATTTTCAGAGAAGACCCATAGAGAAAAGCTCCAGAATATACAGTAGAGAATTCTAGCCAAATACTAAACAGATTAACAAATATTAACATTATTAATATATATTATAAATATATTATAATAAGAATAACAGAGTAACAGTATTAAATCATTGCATATGAAACAGTATATCCTTAAAAAGAAATACAATTAATTGTGGCACTGACATGAAATACCGTTTCATAACAATGTGATTGACCAAACATTTGAAAATAGGAGACAATTAGACAGGGCCAGGAATGGAACCATGAAAGATAGGAAAGTTTACCTAGAAATAAGACCACTGTAGCTACTAATAGGAGATATGTAAGAAAAGTGTTAACTACAAGAAGCTAAACAGTAATTAAGGGGTAGAGCAAGTTAGGGGCAAGAGAAGTAATATGGGGTATACTTGGGGAAGTTGTAATAAGAGAGATATAGTTGGGAAGTGGGAAGGCTTAACCAGTATGGCAGGAGCATATATATGTATATACATGCATTAGCAAATGATACTTTTATCTGTATGCATTTCTTAGAAGTGTACTGATGGCATGGGTATGTTTGTTAGGGTATTTCAATATCTCAGACATGCAGCCTTATTAACTATCATCACAAGTGATAATGTTATAACTGTTTTTCTCTGTACACTCTTTTATTGATATTCCCATGAAATGTAAATGTCTTATATTGTCAATGACACAGGGGTGTTAGCCTTCTAGGATGGAACATAAACACCTCTAGGGGAGTGCTGGCCACAGGTGGATGTGACTGGCAATATCTTAAAATGAAATGTTCTGTGTTAAATCTGTACATATGTTTCAGGGACAGTTTATTTGATAACAGTTTAAGCATTTCATGGTCTTTTAGCAAAATGTGTCATTTGCCTGCTGTTTTGTTGGTGGGGGAGCAAAGTTGCATTTCTGTTTTGGCACAAGCAAGATTTTGCAATCATTGTTCTCCTTGTTTTGGCTCCAACTTTGTTTTGTGTGCAATTGTAATATGTTACATCCCTTCCCCATCAGTGTGACATTGTGAATTTAACATGTGTACCAATAACACTTTGTTTTACAGTACAATAAACCACTTTGTTTTACAGCACAATAAACCACTCCCAAGCCTGATAAAAAAAAAATATATATATATATATATATATATATATATATATTTAGAAAGCTTGTGAGGAAATTATTACTCTAATTTTGTTTTACTTGGATCGCTTGTCTGTGTACTTAATAAAGGATTTTCGACTGGAAACAGACTGCCTGCCTTGCTTGGATTACTTTCGATACTTAGTAATGCTGTAGAATTATATATTTTCTATTACTTTTTGTTTTGTTTTGACTTAAGACAAGTTTAGTTCACTACTTCTACTACTATTGTGTGATCTGATTAATATGCAGTGATTAACTAGAAATATATGGATTGAAAATCTTCCACACAGAGAAGTTTATTACACTGTTTTATGCAGTTGATAGAATCAAAACATTTTATAGCATCAGTATTTTTAATGATCTTCTGAGGGTTGTGAAGTCTGAAACTGAAATGTGTCTCATTACTTTCTAACTTCTCTCTTTAATGATTTTCCAGTACAAACGTATGAGACCAAAATGAGGACATTCAGTGACCATCAGTACTTGCGAGGTATGAATGTGTGAATCTTTGATGCCTGAGGCCTACTTCTTGATACAGGGCACATGTATTCACATAAGTCTCTGCTGTCACATGTTAAAGTCATTTCTGTACAAATCACCCACTTTTTACTTACTTACATTACCATGTAACAACGTGCAAGGTTATGCCATTCATTCGTATTATTGCACAATACACTGCAGGTTCAACACTTACCTTGTAAATCCAGCAGTTGTAACAGTTTTAGTTCAGGGATGAGTCTGCCTGATGCTAGGGGTACACACCCATTACATGGGTAGGTAAAGGTTATGAGCATTGCCTGGTATTAATGTCACTATATGTACGTGTATAGGATGAAGGTTTTAGCCCCTTAGGTGGTGAGTGAGAGTTCTATACGTTACCTCTTACTTAATACGAAGGCATATCGAGCACCCCTATGTCTGCCTACACCCACAGCAACTGCTGATCCCCCTCTGACTCATCACCTGCATGTGGCTCTGGTGACCTTGTCATTGGTGGTGGGATGTGTGCAACTTCTCCTTGTTGATCCTGCTGAAGCTGCTTTCTCAAGATGTTGTGAAGCATGGCACAGATGGCCAATATTCCAATGCATGTATGTGGAATGTGTTGCAGAGCTCCCCAGAGTATCTGGGCACCATAACCATGACTTCAGCAGCCCAAACACATGCTCTATGATATTTCTGGTTTGAGCACATGACTCATTATGGCATTCTTTAGCGGGTGTGTGTGCATTTCTGATGGGCGTCATCAGCTTCGGTTCCAGTACGTAACCCTAGTGAACATCTGTTACATTTGGGAGGTGTGCCAGATATGTGAGTTGTAGTAACTTGCTGGCTTGCCAGCACACACATTCATGATGATTCCTTTAGCATTACACATGACTCGGAAGTTAATAGAATGGAAGCCCTTTCTATTTATGTAGGCCCTTCCCTGTTCCCCAGGTGGTGCCTTAATTTCTATATGTGTGCAATCTCTGGCACCCAGCATTTCAGGGTAGTGTGCTACGGGGTAGAACTCCTGCATATTTGTGGCCCTGTCCTCAGGAGTATGGGGAAAATATATGTAGTCACTGGTATATTGGAGCATAGCATTCAGGAATTGGTGAAGGATGCTGGATGCTGATGCCTGTGACACCCCCAGCATGTCCCCAATTGCTTTATAGCTTGTTGAATAGTTCCTCCATCTTGGATTGGTTGATTAGCATACAGTTCAGTTGCTTATGCTATAATTAGCATGCCACATTATTTACAGTGGTTGCGGTGCCCTACACTCTGTGTAGAGACACTTACTGAATACAAAACAGTGCTCTACCAAGTAGGGTTTATTCAATCTGCCTGATGGTTTACAGTAATGGACACCCTTGCACACATCACTCTCTGCCTTTTTCAATCTTGTCTCTTATGATTACATTTTGTACGTAGATTCCTTCAGTTCTAAGCACATTTCAGCTTCCTCCTAGTCTTTGCCTGCCCAGTGGTGCTTTCACTCGACAAATTTAACTCCTATGTAGCATAACGTGCTCTTTTCAGAAACTCGTTCACAGTACTTGTTGAACTAGTTCATTTCCCAACCTAAACTATTCCAGCTTATCCCATTTTTGTCTTCTGCCATGAGCACACCATTCATACAAGGCGTTCTCTGATCCAGTCCTGGCAGATCTGCTATACATTTGGAAAACAAACAGCACTATAATTACCTGATCTAAGGATCTAAACCTTGTCTGAGACACAAAAAAACATGTTGGAGATACAGGTATACGTCTTAGAGATTACCCCTTCCCTGGAACAGACTCGCCATTCATGTGAAACAGAGCTCGTCCCTAAACTTATTCAAACTCAGTTTGGATTAATGGATTGGGAAATCACAAATTCACCTCTGGCTTGTTGTCTTTGGCTGTTATGGACAGGGGAGGTTTGTAGATGCCTTAAGGCACAGGCATATAACAAAGCAGTTCTAGCCCATGGGCATTTATACTTGGGAAGACTGGGGCATAAAAGGAATAGAAAGGCTCTAGGGCCATTATCCTAGTAACCTCCTATGATTCCATGAGCCAATTTTGTTAAATATATATATATATATATATATATATATATATATATATATATATATATATATATAAGGCCTTCCATGATTTATTAAATGTTGCAGTTTAAGACACAATATGGATACCTATCAAATTGTAAAAGTTACTAACCTTGTCGTGTCACAGCACCTATGTCAGGGATCGTGTTATTGGTTCCTGTATGCATACCTACTTTATTACATTAATTAGACTGTCATTAGCATGTCTGCATAGAAGCTGGAATATGAAAATCAACAGAATTACAACTCTGGTGCTTCTTAGAAATTCAATAAACCTGAAAACAAGAATATGTGTTTGTTTGTTTTTGTCATAGGTTACAAAACTAGTATAAGATTCTCTATCACCAACAAGAAATTCTGGCAATCTTTTTCAGTTCTAGTCCTGAAATCTGAATCATCATCAACCTCAGTGGAAATAATTATTTATGAACAGGCTGTCATTATACATCCAGGACTGTACTGTGGCTCCGTTTTACTGTGCTGTTTCTTGCCAATTAAAATTATTATAATTCATTGAAATATATCAGGACAGAACAAGGAAGGGGGATGGATAAAATAGGGAGAGGGGTAGTGGAGCTTACAAATTACAAAACAAGAAAATGACTTGAGGTAGGTATAATACTTGTCAGGGAATAAAGACATACAAGGCAGGCAAATTGGGGGAAGGAGGCAAGGAAAAGAAAACAGAGACAATGGGGAACCCTAAATACACAGTTATGATATGGGGGGATAAAGAAAAGGCTAGGCAGCTGCTAGAAAATAGGCGGGGGATGAAGAAGAATGTCAGCCCCTCAAATCAGCATGTCTGAGGACTAGAAAACAGATATGTGTCTGCGCCAAGTATGGAAATAAGGTCCATAAGGAAAGCTGGTGGTGGGATGCAGAAGTCCAGGAAGTCAACAAAACAAAGGAGTGCAGAAAAATTGGGAGCTAGAAAAGGCGGACCAGGCTAGGAAGGAATACTGTCTGGCTAACAAAAAGGCTAAAAAGGGAGTTGCAATGGCAAAGAATAAGGCATCAGAAGCACTCTAGAAGCTTCTATAAAATGACCTAGTAGATGGTACAATGGCACAAAGAAACTGTATTAAGTTGCAAGGCAAAGACAGAAAGATAAAGAAGATAGTCAGACACCCTTCATAAGGGATGCCAGCAACAACCTGTCCACCAGTCCACAGGATATCAAAGGCAAATGGAAAGAGTATTTCCAGCAGCTTCTGAATGGAGAAAAATCCATAGAAGCTGTACTGCCCCAGACACAGCCTATGAAAAAAGAAGAGTTGGAGCCATCACAGAAGAAGTAAGAAGACCACTACGGAAAATGACATCATGGAAAGCAGCAGGTCAGATGAGGTCACAGCACACATGATCAAGATGTTGGGTGAGATGGGGAGAAATGGCTCCTGAGGTACTCAGTGTGGAGAGAAAGGCATTTCCCAAGGCATATCCCAAATAACTGAAGAATAAGCACACTAGTGCCGTTGTCCAAGAACAAAGGGGACATTAACAGCTGTGGGCAGTGCAGTGGTACAAACATCTGTCATACTGCATGAATGCCCTGGAAAGGGTGCTTTAAAAACAAATAAGCCGAGTAGTAGAAAGAAAGATTGGAGATGATTAGTTTGAATTCAGATCAGGATGTAGCACAACTGATTTGATGTTTGCTGTGAGACAGATACTTGAGAAGAAGCTAGAAATGAATAAAGAGTCCAACGATGCATTCTTAGACTCAGGGAAAGCATATGGCAAGGTCCTAAGAAAGATGATTTGAGCAGTCCTGCATTGGTTTGAAGAAAAAATATCAGAAACTCCAGTATTCCACAATCCTGCTCAAAAAAGCCAGTGCAGCTGATTTTTAGTGAAGCTGCCAGTTCGTTCTTGGTCAGTTATTGTTGGAGTCCTTTGAACACCTTTGCTGGGAGAATTTATGGGATTTCTGTATAACAAGAGTACTGAGCACCTCCAGCACTTCCTGCGCTGACACACTTTTATCAAATCCTTAAGAGAATATAACTGGAAAAGATTAAAATCCATACCCTTAGACTCTGCTGTCACATACTTCAATGAGATAATCCCAAAATCTTCAATAACCTTGCCCCAGTATGTAGAAAAAGGGTCAAATCCAATCCTACACCATGGCTAACTAAAGAAAGAAATTAATGCTACAGCGTGGCAACGCCTGTAAAGAGTGGCACAAAAACAGAACACAAAATACATTTCAACTTTTCAGGCAACTTAGAAATAGGACAACATACCAAATAAAACATGACAAGAAAGCCTATTAGAACATCCACCAAAATAAACATCAAAACACCCTAAAATTTTTCAGGACAGCCAAAAACAAACTTTTACATCTAGGCCAAATTACAATCCCCACCCCTACATCCAACAATAATAGCCATTCAATTCCCACACAGTTTAACAACTATTTTACACAGACCATATTATCCCTCACAGATATTAATACTTCCACTACCCTCTCAGTGCCAGCAGCCTCTGGTAAACATCATCAGCTCTTTGATTTCAACCTAGTACCTACCACCACCATTAAAAAACTCCCATATAAGCCAAAAACAACCACCCTAGCTGCTGACCAACTTCCGCAGGCTACTTAAAAATGGCTCCAGATGCAATTGCTTTTGCAGTACCTATATTGATAAATAGCTCTACATCTGAAAAATACATTCCTTCCATCTGGAAAAACTCTGTTGTTATACCTTTACACAAAGATGGCACATCTACAGAGTTTAATAACTACAAGTCCACTGCAATCCTCTTCTACCATCAAAAGTACTTGAAAAATTTATTCATGTACAGTTTCTACAACATCACCTAAATTCAAATTATCTGCTCATGGCAACACAGCATGCTTTCAATCCCCACCACAACCGTCGCCCTCCTTCACTTCACCAACACAATGTAACCTAGTGTCAGCTGTGCTCCTAGACTTATGCAAAGCTTCCAACACTGTATCACACCAACATTTAATATCTGAACTTTCTTCTACAGCTCTCTCAATCCTCCCTTAAATGGCTCCTCAGTTATATATATCTGGAAGGTAAGAAGCAGTCAGATGGTAACAGGACCTCTCTTTCTCTCTTCAGTCACAAGAGGTGTCCCTCAGGGGTCTATATTAGGGCTCTTCTTTTTAATATTTTTATAAACAAGTTTCACACTGTCATACACCAAGGAGATACAGTACAATATGCAGATTATTTGACTTTAATATTTCAAGCCCTCACAATATCAAGACTACAAGAAACCATCCAAATTTCTTTCTGTTCAATTGAAGCCTGGCTGAAAAATTCAAACCTACTCCTTAATCCAAATAAAACAAAACTGATGCTCTTTACCCCAAAACATTATCTCCATCAAAAACAATCTTTCTTTGTCACATCAGAAAATAATACTAAAATTGAGGTAGTATCTCAGTACTGGGTGCTGTACAAGACAATTATCTTAAATTTGATCAATGTATTCTTCAAACGATTACAAAGACCCATCAGAAGTGTTCCTCCCTAAACCTGGTAAAACAGTAGCTTACAGACCCAGCAAGAAAAACCTTAGCCTCATCCTACTTGTTTCCAACCCTCTTATATGCATCACTTACCCTTACAGACCTAAGCTCTACACTAAGATACAAACTACTTTACAACAACATAGCTAAACTTGCTCCCAACACTACACACTAAACTCACCACTGCCAGACCTTAACGCAGCTACACTGGCTAAGCTTATCAACTACATAAGACACTCTCAGCTACTTATGGCGTGCAAACTGATATATTTTCCTGAACAATGCTTGCATTAAAAACCATATTACTGCCCTACACCCCCACAAGGGGCCTATGTTCGGGTGATAAATTTCTACAAAGCACTACTAAAGCAAATAATTCATCAGGGGGACTCACTATACTCCTGTTACATCTCCAAGCTCTGTAACACCATCCCTACACAAGTAAAATGATTAACAAACTTCCAAGCTATGAAATCCAGCTGAAATAATATCTTATACAATCATGGTCATGCTTATGTTTATCACCAGGCTAAGACCTCTAGTGAAAGTACATACTTACTGCTATTCACAAACTTTTTGCCCTCTCTACTTGAATCATTACACCCCTGACAACTTTTTCTCATGTAGTTGAATCAATTCATCCCTTTATCAACCCCCTTTAAACACTTCTCATCTTGCACTTTGTCTAACTGCCCCCATCCACCACTCTACCTCTCTCATGCATCCCCTGTATACCTAAGTTATAAACCTTCTAGATAACACCAGTTTGGTAAAGGCAGCTTAAACCGAACCAATCCTGTTACTGCTCTCTGTCTTATGCTATTACCACCATCCTCCTATATAACAGTAATATCTTCCGTCCCTTCCTACATAATTTTATAACTTCAATATATCGCTTGAACTCTTTGCAAGCCTATACAATACTATAACCTCCCTTCCTACATAGTTCAGTAACTAACTTTGTTACGTATCTTGAACTAATTGTAAACCTTTCGTTACTGAAATGAAAGAACACTAGATTCCTTTTTAACAATGTTCCCTTCTGCAGTATCAATCCATTTCCTTCTGCAAGATTTTACAGCTGGAGCAACTGTATAGACTTAGAATTGTTGATGTAAATACCTTACTGCACACACCTGTCTTGTAGTTATGTTTGTTGTTTCATGAGAAATTAAACTGTTGTTGTTCTGAGAACTCTGAAATTCAGTTAATATAAACTGCTGTGGTGGAGCTTTTCTCCCCAGGCCTCCACTGAAAATGGTCTCTGCCTGTCGGACTTTCCCAGTCAACAAATAAAAATAAATAAAGTAGGTAGTGCATGCATTCTTTTTAACTTAGCTTATTTGTTGTTGTGATAGGGGTGTAGATTGTGCATTCTTATTGGCTGGAGAGTTTATATATATGTTTTTTATTATGTCTATCAGATGTGTGTCAACAAAATAGTTTAAGTACATCCAACTGCAAAAACATTTATTATGTCTATCAGATGTGTGTCAACAAAATAGTTTAAGTACACCCAACTGCAAAACATTAACTTATATAATGAAGTATGTTGATATGTTATTCACATAATTGTGTATGTGCTTGTATATGAACCAGTCACTTAAAATTTGAAGAAATGATTCTAAAATACTAAGCACAGTACACATCAGAAGTTAAACGACTGACAACTATTATAATAGGACAAAGTAATATGCATGAATGTATTTCTAAATATTGTACACTGATTATAAAGCAGAAACCAAATCTGCAACTCTGCATGTCTAAATTACTTTACAGTCAGCTACACGCAAGATATAAGAATGTTGTGTCTTTCGGCTTTTCCCAGTTAGGGGTAGCCACAGCGGAACGCCGATCTGCTAATGATTGGCAGTAGATTTTAATGTGCTGACTTGCCGGGCCTGACGCACAACCTTCAATGAAGGGATGCCCATTCACGCATGTCACCACACAGAAGATGCTCTAACTGAGAATCGAACGGGACAACGTCTTACTATGAGGTGACAACGCTACCGCAGCACCACCACCACAGACATATGCAAGATATAAGAATATGAAATGCAAATCCCAGTAAACAGTTGTAGACCAGCCAGTCTAAATCCAAAACCATAAACTTCTTTATTGTCAAACCTAAAAGCAAAATAATAATATGCTTAAACTAGTATACATCTGACTGTATGTGCAAATATTATAATTACAAGGCTATGATTAATCTGCAAAGCCTCCCACTCTAAATAATTTTAAAATCAGTTAAAACATCAATAAAGCACACTATCCAGAAGAACATTAAGGAGCCGAGCCAAATTTTCCAGCTACCCCAGAGCACCGTCTAGTTAAGTGAACTGCTCAAAGTCACATAGTAGGCAAAAGGAGGCTGGCAGAATCATGTCCTGGACTACAGGAAGCAGCTCTTTAACTCATAAACACCTACATGGTGTGGAATGTTGCACTTCTTACAGCTAACAAATATCCTTGCATTCCAGGGCATTTTCTGAAAAATCTGCTTAAAAAGCATAACATAATCAAAGCTTTTCTACTATGGGACATCTTCGATTAACAATCGTAGTGTCATTTTATTAATAAATCCTTGCTCTTTCTAACCCTGTCTATTATAAGATGGTAAGTCTCTTAGTTAAAAAGTCAGACCCAAGGAAGCTGTGGATGCTGTAAGGAGCTATGGGTGTTAAGTGGAAGTATACAAAAATGGCGCTGTTGGCTTGAATGAGTTAAGAGCCTTAATCTTCTGAGCTGCCAGAATATTAACTGCAAACTAACAGTTGTAAATATCTGTGGGCTAACACAAACGCAGAACATTTAAAATGCAAACCAATTCAAAAGTCAAGAAAGTTGAAGTGTTATTTCAACTCATCTAACATCTCTGTACCTTCCTGCTTCTCTCATACCAGACACGATTCTAAATGGAAAACTCAGTACATTAAATTTTACACAGTAAATACATGATCCTAGAAAATGTCGGTAGCATTTTGGTTTGGATTTACATGCAGTACAATCACAAAATCAGGAAAACATGGGGATAATCAACTAGCAGTACAAACAGGATTATGTCAATATTCATTCAAGACTTTTCTATGCTGAACTCACCGTTGCTGCAGTAATTGCTTGATTGTAAGGTAAGCCCAGAGTCTTTCAGTATAATTCCCAAAAATGTATTGTTGCTTTTTGAGGGCTTCTTCTAGCTCTCCAAGAGTGGCCTCTTGCTGTAAAGTTATGTCACCAGCAGCCTGTAAAGAAGACATGAATGTTTTGTTTACGTTTATTTACCTTTCAGTAGCTCACTTTGACAAGTGTCGCAGATGACCATTTTTGAACACATTCCTGAGATATTACGCTCAGTCATTGACTGCCGTATAAGTTATTAACACGTGTAACACAACAGTTATACAGTCAAGTGAATAAGATAAAGGGAGGCCAACAACTGAACAGTGACGCATCCTGATATCAGTTACAATGTACTTATACAAACAGTATAACACTGCTGCTGTGGTGATATCAGTTACAATGTACTTATACAAACAGTATAACACTGCTGCTGTGGTGATATCAGTTACAATGTACTTATACAAACAGTATAACACTGCTGCTGTGGTGATATCAGTTACAATGTACTTATACAAACAGTATAACACTGCTGCTGTGGTGATATCAGTTACAATGTACTTATACAAACAGTATAACACTGCTGCTGTGGTGATATCAGTTACAATGTACTTATACAAACAGTATAACACTGCTGCTGTGGTGATATCAGTTACAATGTACTTATACAAACAGTATAACACTGCTGCTGTGGTGATATCAGTTACAATGTACTTATACAAACAGTATAACACTGCTGCTGTGGTGATATCAGTTACAATGTACTTATACAAACAGTATAACACTGCTGCTGTGGTGATATCAGTTACAATGTACTTATACAAACAGTGTAACACTGCTGCTGTGGTGATATCAGTTACAATGTACTTATACAAACAGTATAACACTGCTGCTGTGGTGATATCAGTTACAATGTACTTATACAAACAGTATAACACTGCTGCTGTGGTGATATCAGTTACAATGTACTTATACAAACAGTATAACACTGCTGCTGTGGTGATATCAGTTACAATGTACTTATACAAACAGTATAACACTGCTGCTGTGGTGATATCAGTTACAATGTACTTATACAAACAGTATAACACTGCTGCTGTGGTGATATCAGTTACAATGTACTTATACAAACAGTATAACACTGCTGCTGTGGTGATATCAGTTACAATGTACTTATACAAACAGTATAACACTGCTGCTGTGGTGATATCAGTTACAATGTACTTATACAAACAGTATAACACTGCTGCTGTGGTGATATCAGTTACAATGTACTTATACAAACAGTATAACACTGCTGCTGTGGTGATATCAGTTACAATGTACTTATACAAACAGTATAACACTGCTGCTGTGGTGATATCAGTTACAATGTACTTATACAAACAGTATAACACTGCTGCTGTGGTGATATCAGTTACAATGTACTTATACAAACAGTATAACACTGCTGCTGTGGTGATATCAGTTACAATGTACTTATACAAACAGTATAACACTGCTGCTGTGGTGATATCAGTTACAATGTACTTATACAAACAGTATAACACTGCTGCTGTGGTGATATCAGTTACAATGTACTTATACAAACAGTATAACACTGCTGCTGTGGTGATATCAGTTACAATGTACTTATACAAACAGTATAACACTGCTGCTGTGGTGATATCAGTTACAATGTACTTATACAAACAGTATAACACTGCTGCTGTGGTGATATCAGTTACAATGTACTTATACAAACAGTATAACACTGCTGCTGTGGTGATATCAGTTACAATGTACTTATACAAACAGTATAACACTGCTGCTGTGGTGATATCAGTTACAATGTACTTATACAAACAGTATAACACTGCTGCTGTGGTGATATCAGTTACAATGTACTTATACAAACAGTATAACACTGCTGCTGTGGAATATGGATTAAAAATAGCATTAAAAAGTAAAAAAATCAAGAATAAACATAAAGTCTTTTTAAGGACATGAGTCATTCAGGAAATACCGCTTGGCATTGTTCTGAATTAATTCATTATGGCATTACCTATCTATACATTGCTAATTAACTTTAATGCCATCTTCTCAGCAAAACCAGTTATTGAAGTTCTGTTAACTCACAAGTCACTTCTTCTCTCCAAGCATATTATGCAACATATCCTAAGAAGATTTATTAAGATAAAAATACCTCCTTGTTGTGCCCCAGCATAACACCTGGTTGATTAAGTGCTAAATACACCATCTCTGAACCCCTCCTTATAGATTATAATGTCTGTTTTAGTTTTCGTCTACACAAGCATGTCATGTAGCTTGAAAGATCTCGTGAAGTTCCTAACAATAAAAAATCCCTGGACTAAAGACCTTCAGTGCCTAAACATCATGGCTGTATCCCAGAACTCTGTTCCTTATAGATTCCTGAGTGGTGATTTATGTTAAGAATTCTCTCTGTACTAAGGGCCAATTACTTGTTTTCTGACACCTTTATTTATTTATTTTTAGTTAACATTGTTTACCAGGATTGTCCAACTGGACACTAGGTGTCCTTTTCCAGCGGAGTCCTAGGGAGCAAAGCTCCACATGTTGCAGAGTATTTTAATACCAAAGGTTAAAAAAAGTCTGACAATGTTAACAACAGTTATAGAATTAACAATAGTTCAGAGAGTTTGAGCAGTTATTTAAAAATTCAAAGTAAAAATAGTTAGTAAGGTTTAACACTGGTTAATAGTAGCATTAAGAATTAACAATGGTCAAAGAGTTTGACAAGTTGTTAGCAGAAAATTGTTCTCAAAAAACATAGCAGTTAAGCATGGGATATATATATTAATATATATATATAGAGGTATATATCTATATATCTATATATATATAGATATCTATATATCTATATATATATATATATATATATATATATATATATAGATATGTATGCAATTGGTTTACCATGATAAGGTCGAATGCACTAACATCAAATGTGCATCAAATGTGCATTAGACCGAAAAATAACATCTAAACCTAACATATCTAAAGAGAGGAATGCCGAAAATAGTTTGCATGAAAAAGTGCATTCCATAATATCGACATTCCCCTCTTTCAGACACAGCAGTTAGCTCACCTCTACTATTTTGCAGGGCGGCTATGCCCTCCTGCACCCCCATGTGGAGGTGGTCTGCCCCCCACACCCCCCTACTTAAATATACCAACTCCGAGATCACACTACAGTGATGAAATGGGCTACTTCTCTGTTCCTCATGAAGTGCAACCTCCCTCCACAGTCTCAGTACTCATGTTCTCGACTAACCTAGTTCGACCGCTCATCATTTGATTTCCTGCCCCGGATGTCCTGCAGTTTGGGTAAGTGATATCAAGCCTATACAATCAACATAACTGAGGTGAGATTGTACTACATATATACACTGTATTCAATCTGTCTAGGGGCATAATATAAGAGTGTGGAAACATATTTGGTAAGGGGACTAGAGTAGTAGGCTGGAGAAGGTGAGTTCAGGGAGGGCCGTTGCAATCACATGGATGGTTTTCTTGAAGATGTGATTTAAGGAGTTTTTTCAATGTAGTAGTGTGGTTTTGTAGCCTGGGGGTTCCATAATTTTGCAACTTCATAAGGGAATAGAGATTCTCCTGAGCTGTTTTTACAAGGAATGACTTCTACTAGGGCTTTATTACTGGATTTTAGCTCCCTGTTTGTGCTGTAGAAGTTTCTTAGATCTTTTAGGCAGGGGTTTTGTCTGGGTGGTACAGTATCTGATGGGCTAGGTTGAGTTGGTGGTAGTGAAGTCGGTCTGGAAATTTTAACCAGTGTAGCTTATGCAGGGCTTGACAGTGGTGTGAGCGTGATTTAGCACTGGTTGAGAACCAAGCTATTTTGTTGTAACATGTCGATAGTTTGTTAAGGTCGATCTTATTTAGATTTGTTAATAATGGGGACGCATAAAGTAGGCTTGATAGGAGGTGAGTTCTAGCTATGGTACATCTGGATTCTGGCGTTAGAAATTTGTTGCTATGATACAGACAGCCTAGTTTTTTAGGACTTTGGAGATGGTTAGGGTTATGTGTTTATTGCATTTAAGTTGGTGGTCAATTGTAATTCCAAGTAATTTGGCTTTGGGGACAGGAGTTATGGGGGTGTTGTTGGCTGAGAGAATGGAGAAGGTGGAGTCTATAGTCCTTGCTGGGTTGAATAGTATTAGCTATGTTTTTCGGGGTTGAGTACTAGCTGAGAATTGTTTAGCCAGTTTTCTATTTCAGAGATGGATTCCTGGGCTCGGGCCTGTAGCAGCTGGATGTTGGGTGCATTGCAGATGAAGTTACTGTCATCTATGTATTGCATAATGTCAGCTTTTGTGGTTGGTAGATGGAGTTGGTTTGTAAAGATATTGAATAAGAGGGGGCCAAGTATGGAACCTTGTGGAATGCCGCATATAGGGAGTTGTGCCATTTAGCTGATTGAGAGCAGTTGCCTAGGTAGTTAATGAGTGTAGAATTATCGAGATTGAGTTTGGATAAGATGGATAGTAGTTTATTGTGGCAGACTGTGTTGAAAGCTTTTGATAAATCTAGGAAGGTGGCAGAGACTAATTTTCCTTGGTTTCTGTATGTGTTTATGGTATTGCTAAAGCTAATGAGGGCACTAGTAGTGCTATGGCCGGGATGAAATCCGTGTTGGGTTTGGGAGAGTAGATTGTTAGAGAGTAGGTGGGAGAGGAGTTGGTGATGGATACATCTTTCTAGGATTTTTGAAAGGGGTGAGAGGATTGCGATAAGGCAGTCGTTGGGTACATCAGTGGATGGGCCACCCTTGTGGAGGAGGATGATGTATGAGGTTTTCCATAAGGATGGAATGTGGTGTTCATTGATGGACCTATTTATTAGTATAGAGACTGGGTAGACCATGGCTGGAGATGCAAGCTGGAGGAATTCTGCTGGGAGGTTGTCGGCAACAAGAGTGGTTGTTTTGAGTTTGGTTAGTAGTTTTTGGATGGTTGATGTAGATACTGGTTTAAGTGAGAAGGGGGTACTATTTGTTTTGCTGTTGATGGTTGGTGGGGGATGGCGTGGTTTGTGTCATTTCTAAATTTAAGTATGGAGAGGTAAAATAGCTATTGAAGTTGGATGCTATGTCAGGATTGGTACCTTGTATGTTAGGTTGTGGTGTGGACTTTTTTCCAGGTTGGAGAATATTGTTCATTGCAGTCCAGAACTTCTGTGGGTTGTTCCTATATTTATTTTGTAGGATTAGGTAGTGATTTTGTTTGTCTAACTGAATCTGTTTATTTGCCTTGTTTCTAAGTTCTAAGTAGGTTTGTCTGGTTGTGATTGTTTTAAGTTGTTGCCAGGCTTTCCAGGCTTTGTCTCTGTTTTAATAAAGCCTTTGTGGTTTTAAGTAACCAGGGGGCATGCTTGCTACATGTTCTAATTGTCTTTGTTGGGGCTAGTTAGTTCAGGATTGTTAGGAATGTTGAATTAAAGTATTCAACTGCACTGTCCAGGGGAACGGTTTGGTGGGAGACCAGTTGCAAGATTTTAATGTTTCTTTGAATAGCTCAGTAGGGAAGTTTTTGTGGGATTGGGTATGTAATAGAGAGGGTAGGTTATTACACTTAAATTTATGTCAAAGGAGGAAGGTTGGGTTGTGGGCATTGAGAGAATTGGGTAGTGTGCCACATTGTTGGGGAGTTTTAGGTTGGTTAATGAGGATCCAATCCAATATGGATTCTCTTTTGGTGGCTTTATCTATACAGGTGGGGGTTTGGATGAGTTGAGTAAAGCTACAAAGGTTAATATGATTGGCTGGTGTTGGGGAGTGGGTGGGGTTCCAGTCTATGTTAACATCGCCTAGTATTATGGTTCTGTGAGGGAGGAGTGGGAGGCCCAGTGGAGTTTTGATTCTAGGGTGGTTATCTTATCGCCTGGTGGGATACAGACACCCAGCGAGTTTAACTGTTTATGTCGGTTAGGAGAAGAGTGGCTAGTATAATCTTAGTGTTATTATAGTTTGTAGGTTTATTTTGTAAAGAGTTGGATTTTTAAGTTAGATTTGTAAAATAGGGCAATACCTCCACCTCTTTTCTGTGGTCTGTCCACTCTTAGAAGGTTGTAACCAGGTGGGATTATAGAGCTGCCTTTGACATGGGTTTAAGCCAGGTCTCTGATATGAGCATTATGTCGGGGTTATATTTTGAGATAGATGAGTGCAGTTCTTCTGTTTTGTTCATGATACTACGTATGTTGAGATTTAGTATTGATGTAATTTGGCAAGCAATACACCTCCATAGCCATCTAGCAGCATGGAATGCTCCTGGCATGGCTCAGGCTGGAGGGAAGGTTGGTTATATTGGCTTTGCACACTGAATATTTTATGGCTTGGCTGACTCTTAAGTCTAATTCTCAATTACAGTATAAACAAGCAGGGGCAGCTAGACACTACAGCAGTATGGATTTTAATAGGTATTGCTTTTGGCAATCAGTAAAACTGCTACTTCCATAGTAGCATAGAGCACTGCTGCCGCGGTTAGGACTAGTGGTCAAAAAACAGAGAGTCAGGTGTTTCCACAGTCAATGCCAAGGTTAGGGCTAGTGGGCAAAAAATAGAGAGTCAGGTGTTTCCACAGTCAATGCTGAGGTTAGGGCTAGTGGGCAAAAAACAGAGAGTCAGGTGTTTCCACAGTCAATGCTGAGGTTAGGGCTAGTGGGCAAAAAACAGAGAGTCAGGTGTTTCAGAGTCACTGCCGAGGTTAGGGCTAGTGGGCAAAAAACAGAGAGTCAGATGTTTCAGAGTCAATGCCGAGGTCAGGGCTAGTGGGCGAAAAACAGAGAGTCAGATGTTTGCAGTGTCAATGCCGAGGTTAGGGCTAGTGGGCAAAAAACAGAGAGTCAGGTATTTCCAGAGTCAATGCCGAGGTTAGGGCTAGTGGGCAAAAAACAGAGAGTCAGGTGTTTCCAGAGTCACTACTAAGTGCCCAGGCATACAACTTCAGACTAGATTTCAATAAGGCTCAGACGAGCAATAAATGACCTGGGAACAGCAGTAGTATGCTTGCAAGGGAACAGACTCAATGCAGCATTACAAATGCAATAGAAAACTATTGCATAGCAGCTGTTTACAAAGTTCAGTGCACCAATCGGCAAGGTAAACATAACAAGGGAGAAACAGCAGCAAACTAGGGCTCTTTTTCTCACAGAATAAGTGGCTCTATAAACATATGAACTAAAAACTTGAATCTTCATCAACAATTACAAAATACATAATGGAGAGAGAATTTTAATACTCAATGCTTTCCCCATGTATATAAAAATCTTATGTTACATATAAAACAGACTGACTTTGTTTTCTATAAGGCAGACCCTGATTAGTGCCTATAAATTCTACTCAGGCCTGACTTCTTTCTCCCTCCTGGAAGCAGAAGCTGACGATAGGGTTGGGTCCTGGTAATGCGATTATCATCCATGGATGGCTCTGCCTTTTAGACTCTAAATATATCAGAGAAAAAGCAAAAGCACATTTCATGAAGATGTATTAAGGTCCCTGCCTGGGAAATTAAAGGGATTCTGTAAGGAAATAACCTTGCAGCAAACGTCCAACATTCTCATATCTGCTGTCTGAATGCTAACAGTGGATCAGTGACTGAACCAAAACAACAGAAATATATGCAGAATGACTGTGTCTCGGTTCAGCAATATGGAGCAACCTCTCTGTGATTACTTGAACTGTAGAACACAGCATATTTGGATTCACTACCAACTTCCCATAGTACATCACTGACCTCACTAAACTTGGTTTAGGCATACAGCCTGAGATGTCCTGTAGCTTGAATTTCATAGGGCATGCATGACCTTTACTGCAATTTCACTGAGGCATACACTCAATATGCACCTCTCTCTCTCTCTCTTTCTATCTCTCGCTCACCCCCTGGTGTTATCCTATTGCTTTGGAATATTTGAAATGTTATACACATTGCAAAAACAGCTCCAGTTTACAAGCCTAGACATAATCTTTTAGTTGTCTTGCATTGCCCTCTCATGACAGGCCAAAATTCTGGAAAAAAAATGATACTATGTTATATACAACACACACAGAGTCCATCTGCCCAGCTTGGCTTACCGATGATACCTGTGTTGAGTGAAATCTGAATATAAAACCAAACAACCCTGCCAAACATGAATTAGGATTTGCTACACTAGGTATATGTAAACTTACAGGATGTTGCTTGGAAGTGAATGGCATGATGTTAAGCAGGATGGAGATCCAGTGTATCGAGGATACAAGATGGAAAAGCAGTGCAGCAAAGCTACTTGGCTTGGGGTTCAGAGTCCTACTTTTCAGGAAGATGACAGAGAAGAAATGGTATGGGAATTGTGGTGAGGGAGAGGTTTCAGAAGACAGTGAGGGATGTCATTAGAATTAGTGACAGAGTCATGACAAACTCCAGAGTAAGAATTCTGAAGAAGTCTATGGACGAAACCTAGGTAGATCGTGCTGTCTGTGGTTGTGGTGTTCATTGTCGGAGCTGCTCACGGCGGTTCATTTGTTTGTGATTCTGTGCAATAAATCGTGGAACATTTTGGCGGTTTCCTGATTTCACTTTTCGTTTTGGGACAATACATTTTTTGTGATTCAACTGTGGTTGGTTCAGCTGTGAGTATCACCTGGGGAGACTGGAACTCGCATCCAGTACAACTCCAGAGTAAGGACAGCATGCCGTTCATAATCTCAGACAATGCCTCTCAGGAATGTTGTGATAGTTAGGAAAAGAGAGCCTCAGGTAACAGTTGCAGGACATACTAGAAAAGCAGACAAAGACAACAGGGTACCTAAATTATCATATTGGGACAGACAGAACAGGACATGTGCACTGCTGGGTTCCATATGTGTGGGGCAACAAGAATACAGTAGAGGCCATTCCAGACTTCTGTCAGGCAAATGGCTTGATTATGGCTAACACATGGTTCACCAAGACAGACCGTCAGCTCTCTATTGAAAAGTCGCCACTCAAAATGCTGAGTGCCAACAAGATGAAAAAAAAGACTATAAACGCAGGAAAAGAGCAAATCTCAACAATAGCTCTTCTCCATAAAACTTATTTTTCTTGAGGAGGGGCAAGCCCCCAGTGCTCCCTCACAACCACTAAACTTATATCTACTAATTCCAAGATTGCCATACCTTGGAGAAAAGGAAGTATTCCAAGAAATTGCATCTTGGCTTTGGCCATTCAGTCTTCAAGTTTCAGACTCTCTCTAGCAGGTCTTGACATTTCAAATGGTTACTGAGACAATCACATAAAGAGTGACCAACATACAACCCAGGTAGAATTCCTCCTATTAAGGAAAAGGCATGGAGGTAGAATAAGTGATTACAAAGCCATTCCCAGTGAAACAGTCGGCTCACGGCATAAACCATTGGTTGCCAGAATCAGCTGTAAGCAGTGGTCAGAGAAGGCTCTAAGGTCAAGAGGGACTAGGCTGAAGACCTAGAAGGCGACTGGAGAAAAGGCACAAGAGTTCAAGGAAATACTCAGAGCTCTAGCACCTCAGAAAGAAAATGAAATGGGTGTCATAGATGAAGAATGGCAACATCTCAAAACAACATGTTTGAGGACTATACAGCAAATGTGCAGCCGAGCCAAGTAAGGAAATAAGACAGAAAAAGACAGCTGGTTGTGGAATGCAGACGTCCAGAAAATCATTAAACGAAAGAAGGCATGCCGGAAAAAGTGAGAGCGATAAAATACAGACCAGACTAAGAAGGAATATTGACTGATTAATAAAGAGGTTATGAGAGCAGTTGTAATAACAAAGAACAAGATATCAAAAGCACCGTACAACTCTACAACCTTTTCAAAGTGATTCAGTCGACGCCACAAAAAAGTCTCTATCAGGTTCAAGACAAAGACAGAAAGAGAAAGAAGATA
Organism: Protopterus annectens; assembly: GCF_019279795.1. Classification (NCBI taxonomy): domain Eukaryota; kingdom Metazoa; phylum Chordata; order Ceratodontiformes; family Protopteridae; genus Protopterus; species Protopterus annectens. Next base: position 461,565,362 of record NC_056740.1, read on the forward strand.
GTCAAACAATCTTCATAAGGGTTGCCAGCAACAACCTGCTCACCAGTCCACAGGACATCAAAGGCAGATCAAAGGAGTATTTCCATCACTTTCTAAATGAAGAAACCCAACAGAAGTTGTGCTGCTGCAGAGACATCCTGCAGAGAAAGAAGCAGAGGACCCCACCCTAGAAGTAGGAACAACACTAAAGCTCCAACATATTACATGCATTTTAAACAGATGTCCAGTAATAAACATGAACAGACACTAGGTAATACACATTAACTACACATACTTTTTCTAATTAGATTACATGGATATGAACACAAAGGCATCTATTACAGTATAAAAGATACTTATGCATTAGCAGATGTCGAACGTTGATCATTTGAAGATGTGTATTCGTGGGTTTGTCAAAAAAAAAAGATCATGCAATTATTGCTTAGAAATTCAAAGATGGGCAGGATAGAAAGTGTTAATATTGTAGTTAACAGGTGGGCTATGAAGCATGTTCTTGAATAATTATATGTATAAATATATGTGTATATAAATGTATATATGTATACAGACACACACACACACACATATATATATATATATATATATATATATATATATATACATATATATATATACACACACACACACACACACACACACACACACACACACACACACACACACACTCATATATATATATGGATCTTAAACTATTCAAACACCTTATGTTGACATGCATGATGTCGAATCAAACTGCTCAACGTTATGCACGTTGACATGCTACGCATGCATCAACAGTTACTCTCAGCATATGTAAACTTAAGCCCCCGTACACTCTTAAGTGGGAGGCCACCCCCTGCTAAGTATATGTTCTAACTCCGCAATCACACAATCTCCAAGGAAGAAGGTATATTCCCCTACCTGACAATTGTCAATCTTACTTGCCTGCTGACCATCTGTTTAGTTGACCTAGTTGACCAAACTGTGTCCATTAAACATTTGTCAATCAAAGTATCAGTCAACAAACTTAGCGAAACTCATACACGCACACACATATACATAATATATATATATATATATATATATATATATATATATATATATATTTAGAGAGAGAGATATACAGTAGGCTTAACATGGCCAACAAAGGTAGCTAGCCTAGTACTTACCTGTGAACCACTGCTATCGTCTGTTTCCAAATATTCTATTTTCATAGGTTCATACTAGGCTATCTGCCCGAGGGCATTTATAAGCCTAGCCCATAGTTTTGTGGCTTACGCCACCCCTTAGTTTGGAGAAACTATGCCCATTATTTAGCTGTACCTTCACTTCTTGTATCAGTCTGTATGGCATTTGCACATTACATCCTCTCTACTTTCTGTCCAGTCATTTTTCAACAGCATCATTTTGATCAGAAACGTTTTCATTTGTGTTTTTGCTGATATTTCCATTTCTATTCTGCTCAGTACTCCTCCTCCTTTCTTTTTATCATCTTGTTCTCTTTATCTTTGTTTTGTTCAGACATTTGCACACACTCAAACCAAAAATGTCCTTTTTTTCCACATATTCTGAATTTCACGAGAGTTTGTTTTTCCTGTGCGCCTTCTATTCACTCTGGAAGCACCTTCATTTGGGGCACTCCTAGACCACTGTCTTGCAACCAGGGACTCACATATCTTGCAGCTCACACAGGCTGTAATTCATGCTTGAACTCAGCTACATGCTCAGGTGAATTGGAACAGCTTTGTGGAGAGAGAGACAGCGAGAGTGGAGTCACTGCACCTCACGTGAACACAGTAGCTAGAGTCAACTAAGATAGGTACGTCAACCACAGGGAGGGAGTGGCAGCAATGATTAGGGCTTTAGGCAGTGATAGAGACTGGGATTTAGCTTTAGGTAGAATTTCTCCTCCTGTTTGCATAACATACTTTGTATTTGTCACCTACCATAAGTTTTACATCCTCTCTTCTATTTAAAATGTCATCCATAGTTCCTCTTACTAGCGTTAGCAGTTCTTGTCGTCCCTTTCCTTTCTTGCCATATAAACTTCTTTGGCTATATTTTTCATCTTATGTTTAAATCTTTTTAGTGTTATCTTCGTAAATATCTCATAATCTGTATTATTTAATGCAATCAGACTCCAGTTTTTATTATTTATTTATCTTTATTAACTAGGAAAGTCTGACTGGGCAATTTCCATTTTCAATGGAAGCCCAGGGAGAAAATCTCTATTTGCTTACATGACATTATACAAAGTTGCAGTTAAACACAGAGTAGTTACATTTCTATTTATATTTATTATACACAAACAGTAGTTAGATACATTCTAAGATTTTACAGAGATAAAAGGAAGCTAAAGATAAAGCCGCATTCAACTTAGGGAATTTCCTCATGGGAATCATTCCATGCATCATATAACATTTTAATTGTCCCTTGTTGCACTGCCTGGATCCTGAATCTGGGTGACTGCATACAAAAAACACACACACACACACACACACACACACACACACACACACACACACACACACACACACACACACACACACACACACACACACACACACACACACACACACACACACACACACACATACACACACACACGTAGACACAACACACACACACACACACACACACACACACACACACACACACACACACACACACACACACACACACACACACACACACACAGACACACACACACACACACACACACACACACACACACACACACACACACACACACACACACACACACACACACACACACACACACACACACACACACACACACACACACACACACACACACACACACGTACACACACACGTACGTACATACACACACACACACGTACATACATACACACACACGTACATACATACACACACACATAGACACACACACACATAAACACACACACGTACACACACACAAGTACACAAACACACACACACACCTACACACACACACACACACACACACACACACACACACACACACACACACACACCATTTATATTTTGTAGTCAGTCGTCATTTGACACATCTCTCTCCATTGTCCTAATATTTAAATATGTGCCCATCTCTTCAAAAGCTGCTCCTACAGAGGGAAGACATTATGCATTATGTTTGGTTGCTTCCTCTCCTGCTGTCATAAAAGCTTGTTTTTAGATGATTATTGTTGTCCAGGAGCCATTTTCTGTATATCTTCTTATTGTATACATTAGTTTAAGCAGTCCTTGATTCTCTGTGCTACATCAGCCATAACACATCTGCATGATGCTCAGATAGATTTAATCTAGCTAGTTAGACCAAGTATATCTGGCTATAACCGCAAACACATATATTAATGTTGGAGTAAATTCTAGCCAGTTCTGGGTTTGTCTCAAATTCCAGCTACATCTCTGAAGGGCTGCTACCACATGTGCCTGTGAATGTGTGTGTCTGTGTATATCGTGTGTGTGTGTGTGTGTGTGTGTGTGTGTGTGTGTGTGTGTGTGTGTGTGTGTCTGTGTATATTGTGTGTGTGTGTGTGTGTGTGTGTGTGTGTGTGTGTGTGTGTGTGTGTGTGTGTGTGTGCATGCACAATATAATATTCTTTTACCATACAAGTTAATGTAGAGAGCCTGCATAGAAGGTGTCTCACTGTGGAAGCGCTATTACACCTGTACACAGAGACTTCCTTGCAGTTTCTTGTTATTGAATAATTGAGTCCATTCCAATTAGAACTGTTTAGAACTCAGACAAAAGTAAGTGGACACATGAATCTGAACACTTCATCTCAGTTAAAATTCAACAAATAGGTACTGTTTGTAAAACTGCTACTTTCTGGATGCTGTTTTTTTTCAAAGTTACAGAATGGAACACTAGTGGCGACAGAATTAGACTCCACACCAGTACAGGAGGCATAATTTGTAAGTAACTAGACTTGTTGCTAAGACACCTGAGTGCACTCCATGATCAGGACAGCAGAGTTCTGTCAGGTGTACAAGTCAGGCCCTTTATAATACACAGCTGGTTCATTAGCACACACTTAGCATCCATGATGGAAGTAAACAGCCATGGTACACAAGGGAATACATTCATAATGCTGAATGGCCAAAACACCAAACAACCTTACATTGACCACAAAAGGTCAAACATATGATTTATGCAGAGGGAAAGCCCCTCAACACCCCCTGCTAATTATAAATACTAACTCCTGAGATTGCACTATAGTGGGGAAAGGGGAAAATACCACTCCTAACTCTACCAAAATGTCATCTGCCTTTTGAGTTTCAACTTTTTGGTCAATATAAAGTTGTTTGCCATTTCAGCCTTTCACCATTATGAATGCAGCCCATACAAAAACAACACTGGCTCCTCACCTTAGGCAATGTGGAACAGATGGCTGTGATGACAAAAGACCAGTAGCAGCAAATATCATGTGAACCCAGACTGGATGTTTTGTTACTGTGTCTTCTGTTCAAATGTGTGACAAAAAAAAAATCCATGGGAAACATAATAGTATTAAGAGTGCATAAAACAAGCTATAATAGATTATCATGAATTCTGAATACAATACTGTTTGCTAAATTGGCAGGAAACCAGACAACAAATGTGCAGCCTACTTACCCCTTGAGCTTTGATGTTAGCAGTAAGTTTTTGGAGGTCACTGTCTGAAATTCGACCAGCAACAACAACTTCTCCTCCCTTATAGTAGTGCTTGAAATTGGTCTCTGTCAGATCAGAAATGGAGTCTTCAGGGTACTGGATGTCAACATCTAAGAGTAAAGGGTTTGCAACTTCACTATAAAAGCCCTAGGGAGTAGAAAAAATATTAAACAGGAACATAGGATAGAATACAAAACTGAAAACTGGTCTTGTATCTTTATAAGACTAATATGATGTTTTAACAAGGCCGTATATATTATTTTAACAAGGCCGTATACATCTTTTCTATCTTATTCTCCTGCAGTTTCGCTATCCTAGTGTAAAACAGAATATCAACATATCAGGCCGAAACTGTTTCTCTCCCTCTACTCACTTGCAACTGCTTTCAACAAGATGATGCACTTGAAAAGGTAGAACTTTATCGAGAGGGTGATTGGACCACTCAGCTGGTAGACAGAGAAACAGTATGGCAGCTCTTAGCTTAAGATCTGCAAAGCTGTAATTTTTAAATTTAAGATACACTTGATAAGAACATAGTCATTTTTAATGTAACACCATTTATTAATATTATTGTATTGGGGGGGTGTACTTTTTTTGTACAATCAAATGATTTATGATTGCCACATGATGAAAAATTGAATGTATTTAAAGGTAGACTTTTATTTAAAATTTGTTTTGATGAACTCCTGGACTTTGATTTTATGAGGATGAAAGTAGTTAACCTAAATAAATTCATTAAACCTTTTACTTGAAACATTGTGGGTTTTTGGAAGTTGCGTGACTGCTATTTACTTTCGATGTGATGGCATTTTGGTGTTTTGCTAGTTGTAGTTTCATTTGACTGGCCTTCTGCTGTAATTAAATCCACAAACAACTACCCTCATTTACTGTATCTGGGCTGTGCCATACTACAGGGGCACATACCACATTGTGGGAGTAACACAGATAGAATGAAAAACAAACAAAAAATCACATTAGTAAGGCAATCTGCACTATAGCCTGACTAGTGTGTAACAATTTAAAATAATATTAAACACTCATACTGATATCAAGGCTTTAGTAATACCGAGAAATACGAGTGATAAAATATATATATATTGAGGTTTTGCTAAAGTTTCCCTTTTGTGTAACTCTGCAGTTAATTTTGTGAAGGACATAAATATGTATGTTTTTATCTATTGATTTGCTTTGTCTTTACTGGAATAGTCTGACTGGATTTTACAAAAACTCCTTCTCAGTGGCTGCTTGCAGAGAAAAGCTCCAGCATCAGATAATTTAGCAACATATAATGGTGTATAACATTAATTTAATTAATTAAAATTAATATAATCATAGATTATTTAAATAAGCTAAAACATTTAGAAAATAATGCTACATATAACATTAACTTAATTAATTAAAATTAAAATAATTACAGATTATTTAAATAAGCTAAGACATTTAGAAAACAGGGCTACCTAGTATATTATAAAGCATAAACAACAGAAAAAGATACAAGCAATAATAAAGTAAGGCTTTTCTGCAAAACATGCTAGTGTGGAATATAGACTGTGACAGATCCACTACAGGGCAACAATAGAAGGGCTGTGTAGATCAACTTAATACTTATTCAACAGCTATAGAAGCTAACAACAAACATGATGTATCACTTAACATGACAAAGGAAAAAGGTATATCAAATACATAAGACTACATGCAGAGTTTATTCTATACAAATTCATAACTACAGGAGGAAGAGGATGAACCCATGCATATACAGAACTGCTGTTTAAAAACCCTAGCAATGTATGAGTGCACTTAATGACAAGCTGCAAATAATAAGACATGCTACTGCAGCAGGAAAAGGAGAAATGTGGCTTTGGAAAAAAAGGATTGACTCTACAAGAGCTATAGACTTATCAGAACTACTAGCCAAAAAAGATGGTTGAGTGTAGACGGAAAAAAGTTGTGTGAAAGAAATGACTAATGATCAAAGCATAAGCAGATAAAAGAAAAAGAGGCTAGAGATTTCTTATTACATCAGACAATAAAATATATTGCAAAACAGAATGCAGATATTGTAGTACCCGCAGACAGGCTAATGTCCAGCAATGGTAAGATATGCCCCAAATGCAAGAAATAAAACCATTTTACTAGAGTGAAAAAACAGCATTAGAAATGACAAGTTGCAACAAAGACAGAACAGGTATAACATACACAAAGTTGCCATTAGACAAAATGAAGCTTCCACTATGAAGGACTGAAAAGCTATCACTCAGAAATCCCTTCAGTAATCCTAGATGAGCAAAACATAACTGTGCCATTAACTGCTATGGCACAGACTGAAGATAGTTATTTTGTAAGCAGCAAACCCTCCCCACGAACCCCCATGTGGAAAACTCCTTTCATCAAATATATGTATATATACATTACATACAAAGAGAAAGAGTGACTCCCCACAGTCACAGAACATTTGAGAAAAGAAAAACTCAAAACAGTGCAACACAATCTCAAGCAATTGTTATTCTCACTCCAGTAAGTGTAAGTGAATTCTTAAGGAAACATGTATCAAAAAACACATATGACAACTCTAAATGAACAGTCATACAAAAAAGTGTCCATAAGAAGTGCTGAAGAAAAAGAAAACACAATGTCAGAGCACACAGCTCCCTGTATACTATATATGAAAATGATATTGCAACAACACCAGAAATAATGAGTACATTAAATCAAGTAGTAAATCCTTATATTCAGTAGTCGAGTTGCAGTAACTATACTGACAAGTTACATTTACAGAAACTCAAAGCTATAAACCAGAAATCAGATCTATGCATACATTTTGCAAACTGTCTACTGTGAAAGATTGGTTTAAAGCAAGGATCACAGTAAGAGACAGTGTTGCAACTTCCACTTTATAAGTCCACATCCACCAGCTCTATCAAAGCACCTTATCTATCCTCAGACTAACTATAACTCATGTTCTGAGCTGGAAATGAGATTAAAGCTCCCATGGAAGTGTAACACTACTGCTCAGGATTGTTTTTTTTTCTTCATATGCATATCTCTGCCCCTAACTTGAGCTCACACCATCCAAGGAGCTGATGTGCATGTCTTTGGGCATTTCATCTATGCCTCCGTGTAGGACTCAGTCAAAGCTCCACTCCCTTGTGGATTGCACATCCCTAGCTTTCATGAGGGATTAAACATGGAGGTGTGCCTGAATGTGTGTTCGCCTTCCCATGATGGGCACATCCACCCTTCCTGCATCATCATCATCATCATCATCATCACATGCCTGAGACGCTAAATGAACCTGGGTCACTCAGGCTGAAGTCAGTGTTTTATCCCTCTGTGTCAGCAGTGCAGGCACACATTCTGAATAATAGGCAAAGTAGTGGGATTTTGTTAAAGTAGGAGGGGTTAACATTCATGACAAAAGCTGACAACAGTTGAAACACCAAATTTCTTTCTTTTATTTTTGAGTAGTAAGACTAAAAGTTTTTACTTTTAACTTTCCTAACAGCTAACATTAAAATCAATTAATTTATTTATGCTTTCTAATCAGTAAAGGAAGCATTGCTGCAACTGTTAACAGACAAAACACCTCTGGTTCCATTGTAACACAATTAGCAATATTTTACCATTATAGGCACACTAGTAAAAAAAATGTCACTGTTAGAAAATTACAATGACATGTTACTCTGAAAGCTTAGCTTAAAGAAAGCAGTTATTGAAACAGTTGTAATATTTGGGAGCAGTCACTTATCTTTATGTTCTATACCAATTGAACTATTCCCCATCAACAAGCTGCCATAAAATAAAACATTTCTCATGTGTAAGTCAGCTCTGCCGATATTATTATTATAACCATTTTTTAATTTGTGTCATAGATGACACATGCTTCATTAAGAGCTCAATGTAAAGAGGTTGCCATAATGGTTAAGGAGTTTACCTCACAAACACAAGGTACAGGGTTTGATTCTTACCCTTAAGTGGAAATTGTTTAGGCTTAAAATGGCCTGCAAGGACAGCTAGCCTGGCACTGACCTATGACCTAGCTTATGATTCTGATCACACTTACAATAGTTACAGTTGTTACAAAGTTACAAGCTATAAGACCGCTATAAAACGTATGTGATCTAAATCAAGTTTTTAGGTGGATAGTGCATTTCATACTATTTTTGTACTAATTTTCCACTGTTATAACTCAACACAAGTGCAACCACTTACTAACAGCTTTCAAATAGTCTAGCCATTGCAGTGGCAATACATTGACAACCTACCTTAGTCACTGCAGTGGGAATAAGTTGACAACTCACCTTGACCATTGCAGTGACAATGCGTTGAGAACCCACCTTGCTAGACTGAAATCTAGCCTAACAGGGACAGGACTGAGTATCTGCTCTCAACCCTGCCCACTACCACACACCAAAGGTCCCTGTAGCCAACATCCTTTCATTAAGGACCAGACAGAAAGGAAGAGTCGCTTAGTGCATACTGCCTGTAATGTGTAAGGACCAGACAGAAAGGAAGAGTCACTTAGTGCATACTGCCTGTAATGTGTAAGGACCAGACAGAAAGGAAGAGTCGTTTAGTGCATACTTCCTGTAATGTGTAAGGACCAGATAGAAAGGAAGAGTCGCTTAGTGCATACTGCCTGTAATGTGTAAGGACCAGACAGAAAGGAAGAGTCGCTTAGTGCATACTGCCTGTAATGTGTAAGGACCAGACAGAAAGGAAGAGTCGCTTAGTGCATACTGCCTGTAATGTGTAAGGACCAGACAGAAAGGAAGAGTCGCTTAGTGCATACTGCCTGTAATGTGCCCTTTCAGTATCTCAAGGGATGGATCAGTCCCCAGACCAAGAACTGTGTAATGTACCACTACCCCATGTGAGTCAGAGGCTGGCTCCTTCCATCACAACAATATAGTTGCACTGAAGTAGAGATTTAATAGTTGCACTGGACTTTCTAAATTAGCCGTAAGTGTTAGTGTGCATGTGAGTGCGTGGTGTGGATAACTGACCATGGAAAGGCTAGCCACCCAGCAGTGTGAACTTTGGCATTAGGTAATGGTCACTTTTGATGTGACACTCTGACTGTAATTCAAGTTCAGGTGATCCTGTGATCTGTTCAGTGGCACATAAGCCATCTAAACTGCTGAATTACTACACGTTTTTTAGCTGACTTACTGTTATACTGATATCCCGCGCTTCACTTATTTCTGAAGTCCCTTAAATTTTGCAATGAGCTTCCTATGCTTAATCCTTTAATATTACAAATTATAAATGTTTCATTATTTCTGCAACTGTTGCCCAGTGGACTTGGAAATGTATGTATTAAAGGCATTATGCTGATAAGAGGATAGACAATTAAGCACAGCTGGTTTTATATCACATAAGAAAATATATGATTAACCTTCTGGTCTTATAAGTTCATCACTTATATTGGAACATGCCAAGTCTCTATCACAAAAAAAAAAATACTCAAAATATGGCATTTACCTGAAGCTGCAAGGCTGCATCTGAACTTTCATATATACGACGAGCTATGCCTTTATTTTCCAGTGACAATTTTTCCAGGAAGTTATAATCTAAGTCATTGCCAAACCCCAAGCTGTAGAGACTGTATTTTCCTTGTACAACATTTCTGACATTTTCTTGGATTTTTTCAGTATTTGTTTCTCCTGCACAGAAAAAATATTAGTATCAGATGCCAAAAAGAAAAAAAAAAAGACAGGTTAAGTAAATATTTACCATCTCCAGATAATATTTATGAACTTAATGCACACTTTGTTTTATTTGTTATAATGTTTGATTGTGCAATGAAACCCAAAACGTTTATTTATATTTGTGGCCAGATTAAGTTATATACTCAATTAATAGTATACTAAAATTATTATAAGACACAGGTGTTTACTGTCATGATACTAATACAGATTTCTTTCAATATCTTACCTAGATGTACCGGAAGTATTACTTCGAAATGTGCATGCCAGTGCCTGATACAAAATTACTAATATCACAGAAGCTGAGAGTGCATATTTATATCAGCATGGATTTATTATAGTTTACGTGTGGCTTTCAATAATAGATGTTTTAAATCCTGCAAAATGATGCTGTTACAATGAAACCTGAAATTATTTGCAGGCAAATTTGGAAAACACAACAATGGCCACTGAACTGGAAAAGTATAATTTATATTCCATTTCTAAGTGAAGCATAAGAGCAAAGATTGCTCAAGTTGATTAACAATTGCACTTGTTTCAGATGTTACTGCTCCAGATCATGTGAGATACATTGTAGCAACATATGGACACAGAATTGCCAGCTGTACAAACTGCTTTTAGAAAACACAGAGGCATCAGACAGCAAATTGACAACATCCAGTGGATAATGCAATGTTATTCCAGATGAATATTTACTTCTGCTTTAAAGACTACTCTAAAGCCTGTGACTATGTGGACCATAAAACACTTTGGCAAATGCTTAGAGAAATGAGGATACTTAGTTACCTTATTTGCCACCTGTGGAATTTGTATGTAGAAAAATATAGAAATGAATATGACATTAGTAACTGGTTTAAGACTGGCAAAGAAGGAAGTCAGGCTGCATATTTTTACCCTACTTATTTTAATTTATATGCTGAATATACCGTGCAAAATGCTGAGGTAGCAGAACCAGGTGCTGGAATCAAAACTTCCGGAAGGAATATTAACAAATTCAGATGTATTGCTGATACATGCACTGATGGCCGAATGTGAGAAGTTAAACAGCAGGACGATGGAGGTGAAAATAAAAAGTACAGAACCTAGGTTACGCCTCCACATCAAATAAGCTACAATTATACCATACAGAACCTAGGGGTTACGCCTCCGCATCAAACAAGCTACAATTGTACCATACAGAACCTAGGGGTTACGCCTCCACATCAAACAAGCTAAAACTACACCACCTTAACCTATCACGTCTTTGGAAATAAATGGGATAGAAGTGAAGGGAGAAACACGTTTTATTTTCCTTCTCTCATCGGTGACTGCAGCCATGAAATTAAAAGATGCTTGCTTCTGGGAAGCGATGGCAAACTTGGATAACATTTTAAAGATTAAAGATATCACATTGTCAAAGTTCCATATTGTCAGTCCTATGTTTTTCCCACTAATAACATATGATTGTGAGAGATGAACTTCTAACTAAGGCTGTAAAACTGAAAATCAGTGCTTTAGATCTTGGATATTGGAGGCGACCTTTTAGAATTCACCTGCAAAAGGATCACGACAGTCAAAACCTAAGGAAATAAATCCAGGCTGTTCACTTGGATATCTGATAGTAACAGTAAATCTTAAATATCTAACTCATAACATCTGAGAAAAGGACTCACTAGACAATTTATTTATTTATTTAATTGGCATTTATTTGCATTTGTTGACCAAGTTAGTCTGGCTGTGCAGATGCCCATTTTCAGCAGGGACCTGAAGAGAAAAGCTCCAGAAAGGTAGATAATAGCTAATTATAAAAATAGTCGGGTCTGCATTATAAGAATGAAAGTGCATATGTGTGACTACATAAAAGTTGACAGATAATACACGAAAATTGAACATATCAAATGACCACATAAGCAAATTTTTCCATAGGGAAAAAACGTACGTGGTCGTTCGCAAAACAATAATAATTTAACATCATAATTAGGTGGGGGGCTTTGCCCCCCCACACCCCACTAACTAAATATACCAACTCTGAGATCGCACTATAGGGAAGGAAAGGACAACTCTGTGAAGTTGCCCAACCATCTCCTTCCCTATGACATAGTCATCAAATCGCTTAAATGCGATTCAATGACTATGTGTCGCTGTTTCCATATTCGCTCAGATGCATTTTCATGCTTGTAATCTAGACCCAAATAGTCACAAGACAAAAAACAGTAATCACATTCTGAACATAACACATACAATATTTACATTAAAAAATGATTACATATTGTAAAACAGAAAGGACATTGTAGCTGCAAGTTATACATTGGTTAAGGTATAATTTCTTATTGATATAAGGCATCATTCTACAGAAGTAAGGTGTCCTCATACATTCTACAGATGTAAGGTGTCCTCATACATTCTACAGATGTAAGGTGTCCTCATTATACATTATACAGATGTAAGGTATCCTCATTATACATTATACAGATGTACGGTATCCTCATTATACATTATACAGAAGTAAGGTATCCTATATACATTATACAGATGTAAGGTATCCTCATTATACATTATACAGATGTACGGTATCCACATTATACATTTTTCAGATGTAAGGTATCCACATTATACATTATACAGATGTAAGGTGTCCTTATTATGCATTCTACAGATGTACGGTATCCTCATTATACATTATACAGATGTATGGTATCCACATTATACATTATTCAGATGTAAGGCATCCACATTATACATTATACAGATGTAAGGTGTCCTCATTATACATTATACAGATGTAAGGTATCCTCATTATACATTATACAGATGTAAGGTATCCTCATTATACATTCTACAAATATAAGGTATCTACATTATACATTATACAGGTGTAAGGTGTCATTATACATTATACAGATGTACGGTATCCTCATTATACATTATACAGATGTAAGGTGTCTTCATTATACATTATACAGATGTAAGGTATCCTCATTATACAGTCTACGGATGTATTGTATCCTCATTATATATTATACAGATGTAAAGTAACCTCATTATACATTATACAGATGTAAGGTATCCTCATTATACATTATACAGATATAAAGTATCCTCATTATACATTATACAGATGTAAGGTGTCCTCATTATACATTATACAGATGTAAGGTATCCACATTGTACATTATACAGATGTAAGGTGTCCTCATTATACATTATACAGATGTAAGGTATCCTCATTATACATTCTACAAATATAAGGTATCTACATTATACATTATACAGGTGTAAGGTGTCATTAAACATTATACAGATGTACGGTATCCTCATTATACATTATACAGATGTAAGGTGTCTTCATTATACATTATACAGATGTACTGTATCCTCATTATACATTCTACAGATGTATGGTATCCTCATTATACATTATACAAATATAAGGTATCTACATTATACATTATACAGGTGTAAGGTGTCATTAAACATTATACATATGTACGGTATCCTCATTATACATTATACAGATGTAAGGTGTCTTCATTATACATTATACAGATGTACTGTATCCTCATTATACAGTCTATGGATGTATTGTATCCTCATTATATATTATACAGATGTAAAGTAACCTCATTATACATTATACAGATGTAAGGTATCCTCATACATTATACAGATGTGCAGTATCCTCATTATACATTCTACAGATGTAAGGTGTCCTCATTATACATTATACAGATGTAAGGTATCCTCATTATACATTCTACAGATGTACAGTATCCTCATTATACATTCTACAGATGTACAGTATCCTCATTGTACATTCTACAGATGTAAGGTTTCCACATTATACATTCTACAGATGTAAGCTGTCCTCATTATACATTATACAGATGTATGGTATCCACATTATACATTATACAGATGTAAGGTATCCACATTGTACATTATACAGATGTAAGGTGTCCTCATTATACATTATACAGAAGTACAGTATCCTCATTATATATTATACAGATGTAAGGTAGCCTCATTATACAATATACAGATGTAAGGTATCCTCATTATACAGTCTATGGATGTATTGTATCCTCATTATATATTATACAGATGTAAAGTGTCCTCATTATACATTATACAGATGTATGGTATCCACATTATACATTATACAGATGTAAGGTATCCACATTATACATTATACATTATACAGATGTAAGGTATCCTCATTATACATTATACAGATATAAAGTATACTCATTATACATTATACAGATGTAAGGTGTCCTCATTATACATTCTACAGATGTGAGATGTCCTCATTATACATTATACAGATGTAAGGTGTCCTCCTTATACATTATACAGATGTACGGTATCCTCATTGTACATTATACAGAAGTAACGTATCCTATATACATTATACAGATGTAAGGTATCCTTATTATGCATTATACAGAAGTACCGTATCCTCATTATACGTTCTACAAATGTAAGGTATCCACATTATACATTATACAGATGTAAGGTGTCCTCATTATGCATTCTACAGATGTACGGTATCCTCATTATACATTATGCAGATGTAAGGCATCCACATTATATATTATACAGATGTAAGGTGTCCTCATTAGACATTCGACAGATGTACAATATCCTCATTATACATTATACAGATGTAAGGTATCCTAATTATACATTATACAGATGTAAGGTATCCTCATTATACATTCTACAAATATAAGGTATCTACATTATACATTATACAGGTGTAAGGTGTCATTATACATTATACAGATGTACGGTATCCTCATTATACATTATACAGATGTAAGGTGTCTTCATTATACATTATACAGCTGTACTGTATCCTCATTATACAGTCTACAGATGTACAGTATCCACATTATACATTCTACAGATGTAAGGTTTCCACATTATACATTCTACAGATGTAAGGTTTCCACATTATACATTATACAGATGTAAGGTGTCCTCATTATACATTCTACAGATGCACGGTATCCTCATTGTACATTCTACAGATGTAAGGTGTCCTCATTATACATTATACAGATGTAAGGTATCCTCATACATTATACAGATGTGCAGTATCCTCATTATACATTCTACAGATGTAAGGTGTCCTCATTATACATTATACAGATGTAAGGTATCCTCATTATACATTCTACAGATGTGTGGTATCCACATTATACATTATACAGATGTAAGTTGTCCTCATTATACATTCTACAGTTGTAAGGTATCCTCATTATACATTATACAGATGTAAGGTATCCTCATTATACATTATACAGATGTATGGTGTCCACATTATACATTATACAGATGTAAGGTGTCCTCATTATACAGATGTAAGGTTCATAGGTTCGTACTAGGCTACCTGCCCTAGGGCATTTATAAGCCTAGCCAGAGTGTGTGTGGCTTTCACCACCCCTTAGGATGAGAATACTACTCCCATTTAGGGTTTAGTTTGCTGTGCCTCTGTCTAGTAGTGACACAGAGATGACCCCTGGGGTAAACCTACGATCTCCCATCCACTCGTCAAGATTTCTCTTGAATAGAGTTAGTGAGGGGCTCTGCCTAACATGGATTGCCCTCATACATTCTACAGATGTCAGGTATCCTCATTATACATTATATAGATGTAAGGTATCTTCATTATACATTATACAGATGTAAGGTGTCCTCATTATACATTATACAGATGTAAGGTATCTTCATTATACATTACACAGAAGGTTTAGGAATAATTTGAATAAACTTCCAAACTTAAGAGATTATTGTAAGGTCTGACCTGTAGGAAAAATAAAGGCTTAGAGAAGGAGGGTTGGTACAGAGTAGAGAAAAGAGATTAAGAGGAGTGTTTGATAGACGAAGGGAGGATGGTTAAGCTGTGTCAGTACAAGAGCAAGTCCAAGATTTGAGTAGTCTGTTAGTGTTTTTTTTTTAAATAGTTTGTTTTAGTAATTAATCTTATGTGTTGGGGCAGCTAATTCCAGGCATTAGTGATGCAGTGGTTATAGAGTACTTTTTCAATGGTTTTTTGTAGATCTGAAAGAGATGTTGGTCAGAATTGTGGTGTGTACAGCTAGGAATATAGGATGTAATGAGCTTAGAGAGAGCAGGACAGGAGTGGGGTTGGTTTAATATGGAGTGGGTGAGGTGAAGCTGAGGCAGAAGGAACTGTTGATGAAATTCAAGCCAGTGAAGTGTTTTTAGAGAAAGGCAATGGTGTGAGTGATATGGTTGCTTGGCAGCAAATCTAGCAATTTTATTATAAGCAAGTTCAAACTTACTCAAAAGATTTGTTTGAAGGTTAGTGACGATAGGTGCTACATAAAGTAGGGTGGGTAAAAGGTAGGCTTGTGCCAGAGAGAATATGGTTTCATTTGTCAGGATTTCTTTTTATTTCTATAAAGTAGGGTGAGTTTTTGGAAGATCTTTTTAATGCAGTTTTGAATACGTAGATTGAATTTAAGTTAATCATCGATTATAACCCCTCTCAGCTTGGTGTGGTGTTCAGCCTTGATAATCAAGTTGTTTAGTGACGTGACAGTGAAGGTTGATTTGAGGTGCTGGAGGGATCAAGGGAGAAAGACAAGAAACTTATAGTGGGAAGGATGAAAGGCAAATGTAAAAGGAATCACAGTGGCCAAGGCAGAAGAATGTATAAGAACTTGCAAAACCATAAAGAACCATACATTGACAGACAGACCATGTGAGCTAAGGTATTTGAGGTAAAGGAATTTTGGACTTGAGTGACTGACTTAACAGGAGCAAAATTTATTTTAGAACCAAGTGATCAAAAACAGATAAATAGTAATATAAGAACAGAAAATGGTATAATATTATTAAGAAGATTTGATAAGAAATAATTGATTATCAAAAAAGAAAAGAAAAAAAACAAAAACAAAAAATTATTGCATAGAATCGTAATACTGTTGTTGTCATATCACAGATAGGAAAGAAGCCATCAAAAATACTGAATAAACAAAGCAGACATTAGTTAGAGGATAAATAGTAGATAACCTTAATGGGAAAAGAATGCAATGCAACAGTTCTAGTCCTATTACCGGAAGATGAAGCAGGGTGACACATGGAAAATATAGAGAACTGTGACACAGTTGGAAATTGTGATTTTAGAGTAAAACAGTGTAGGTCTAATTTTGCTTGCATTAAGGTATTAAAGCAAATCCTGAAGTTCCCCTGCACCACCTTACTCATGTGTGCTAACCCTAACCATAACCCTACTACAAACCCTTTCCCTAACAGTACCACTAATCAAGACAAAAGGACTCAAAACTACCATAACACCTATTAGTCACATCAGTAAAACTGTCCCACGACTTAATCCTAACACTAATACACAAACACACACATACACACTACTATATTATAATGCAAGCTTGCATAGTGTCAAAACTGCCACCTTTCAGTCAAGGATTCACTTTCCTGTACACCTAGACATGTACACTGTCTAAAGGTTGAATTCAACCAAATGTGAGTCTCGCAAACATGCGGTCACACATTTGTATTTTCTACCACATGAATAACAAATGGACATTATGTATTGCATTGTGCATAGTTTAGATAGTACAGCCATAAACATATTCTGAACAATAATTAAACACATTTAATGGGAAGTGAAGTACGATTCAAAAATGTAAGAACTACACCACAATTTGATAACAAGATAGTATGTAATTTGAAAGATTTGAAAACAGTAATTGTCCTTCGGCTGTTATGATGATTGATATCCACAAATATTATGTTTGTAAATATTACAGATACTTATACAAAGGACCTCATATTTTAGAAAAAATAACAAACTAGCTGTAGAATGATGCTGTACTTGTGACAGAGCAGGATTTACTTTGCTTCATGTTGTACCAAGTGCATCTGTTTTTACACTGGTAAGAAAAGAAGAAAACTGGGCAAACAGCTTTATGAACATATCGATCATAATCAATAATTCCAATAATACTTTCATTAGACAAACATTAACATTTTTACTGACTGCAGTGGGTTGTATAAGGCAAGATTTTAAGGTGGTACCTGTGATCCAAAGTTGGAATATAAGGTAGGGGTATGGTTGTCAAACATGGACAATACTCACTACTCCGGTCTGAATGGTTGTGTTGATATCAAATGTAGTCTTAAACTAGGATCTTTCATATTTTCCTCAGAGAAGATTTTCAACCTAAAATTGATAGAATGGCTATATTTGAGACAGGAATTGCCATTTATATATTTTTTTTGATAATTTTATGTTTCTAAATAATATGTCTTTCCGTTTTTAATAGGTTTGGTGTATGTGGCTTGTCTGAGATTATTTAATCTTTTAATGCCTGTTGAATTATTACTTTATGAAGAACCTGACTGTGAAACATAAAAGTGATTCCCCTGGTTTCTATTAGTATAGTTATGCTAGTGTGCTTTTTTATATATTTTCCGTGTTAAGCAAATTTAAGTAGACATTCACATTCTGGTTCTGTAAAAGGGGTACTCTATCTTTAAAATGAATGTTGGATTGTTAGTAAACGAACATTTTTACAATATCTAAGCAACACTAAATTTGCTAGATAATGATTAGGTGCTAACTGAACATTACAGCTACATAACAGAAAACATTACAGCTACATAACAGAAAACATTACAGCTACATTACAGCTACATAACAGAAAACATTACAGCTACATAACAGAAAACATTACAGCTACATATAACAGAAAACATTACAGCTACATAACAGAAAACATTACAGCTACATAACAGAATACATTACAGCTACATAACAGAAAACATTACAGCTACATAACAGAAAACATTACAGCTACATAACAGAAAACATAGTAAAATGAGAATGTTTGTTCCGTAACAGGAGGTGCAGAGTGCGTGAGCTGAAGAATTTGGAAACGTGAAGGGTAAGTCCCCCAGTCCAGGCTGACTAATGGAATTAAATCTGAAGAAAACATGTAAATTAGAGCTGGGAATGAGCTCTAGTTGAGTCATTGAGTCTAGGACATTTTTGTTAAGAAAGCCTGTACTAGGAAAGGCTTTGAGAAGCTATAAAACCTTTTGATGGAAAATATCTAACTGCACTGCTTTCTTTTTCTTTCAAGCCATGCGGGCTATTAATTTTTCTGTCAGACTTTCACTTGTGGTGCATGCATGGACAGTTTGCCAGAGACATGCCATTTCTGAGACCCTTACGGTATCCTTCCTGTTAAGTACTAAACTCACTAAACACTAATTATTCTTGGCATGGTTTATGGATGGCCTTAACCATGGAATAATTACTACAAAAACTTGAGGTGTCAAAGGTGGGAAATGACCAAAATACAATGCAACTACAACTAATTATGCTGGCCAAAGAAGCTATCAACCCCAAGACTGTGCTTAGTCCAAATAAACTAAACAGGGAGGATCTACTTGATAACTTTGCCACCACAGAAAAATAGCACCAAGCAGATTGGGAAAAAAATCTAATCTTCCTAGCTGACAGGAGAAACACTGAAAATGTATATGGATGAGGAGAGAACTGTCTATGTAGACTATGACATGAAAGAACTTTCGATGAAGTTTGGTATAACCCCTGAACTACAAGCAGTAACATTTTGTATTTGGACTTTTAAAGTTGCTAAACCAGTAAGTGCACAGATGCTTGATTTAAAGCATGTTTTAAAGCTTTGGCTTAACTTCATAGCAACAGTGAAGTAAAAATTTTAGAAATTTTAGCAGTAAACATGCTTAAAAGAACTTTATCTAGTAATAGAAGAAAATGGCTTTTTTAAAATGATCCCACAAACCCTGGCAAGCTAATAACTTTAGTTGAATGGTTATTAGTTAACAATCTTCTTTTTTTTCTTTTGGCTTTTCTCATTAGAGTTGCCACAGCAGAACAATGGTCTGCAGAATGACTGGCAGTGGAGTTTTATGGTGTTGAGCTGCCAGCCCAGTGCATAACTTTCTACAGAAGGCACACACCTGCACACACTCACATCTAGGGTGAATTTAGAGTGTCCAATCCACTTTTGGGATGTGGGAGGAAACCGGGCACCTGGAGGAAGCCCACATGACCACAGGGAGGACCTGCAAACTCCACACAGAAGGCACCCCAGCCAAGAATCAAACCAGACAACCTTTTGCTCTTAGGTGGCAACACTAAACATTGCACGACTAAGGCCACCCACCTTATTAGTTAATAATACAAAGCTTAAATGGATGTATCTAAGTGTAAAACTGTAGTAAGAAAAAAATCATCATCTGTAAAACAAAAAGCAGTTTAATATGTAGTGAAAGGTCACATTGTTAATTTCTGTGCTGTAAATACTGAAAATAACATTACTAACAGAACTGTCAACTGAATGTGTGATTTAAATGAAGTTACTTCTAAACAGTGCAACAAGGTTACAGGAAGAACAACTGAGTCTGTCTTATATTATAGTGTTGTAACCAAGATAATGAAGTGTATTGTATTTTTAAAAAGGAAGGGAGGTTTAAGCTCTGCTAGATTCTAGAAATATGGTTATCCTTGTCAAGCGCCCCCTCTTGTGTAAACATAAAATTAACAGCCAAAAAGAGGAGTGATATACATTCATGGTGACAGAAGGTATCTCTTTACACACTTAGAAACATTTCTGAGGAACCTTTTACACCCTGTGGACATACCCATGATGGTAATATTAGGAAATGATTTTACACATTTTAAGGCACTATGGAAGACATAGATGGTGGGAAAAACATAGATACAGTATAGCAGGTAAATATTCTTACTATGAAAGAGGTAGAGCAGCAGCTTTATACACCCCTTCCATATGCAAAGCTATGGGTGATCAAAACAGAGGTCCAGAATCAAATACAACAGAAGGAGCTGGAATAACAGCTACAAAAGGTCTAGAATTTGCCTGGGGTTTAAAAGTAAAAGCATCCAGTGAGAAAGCAACAAAGACCTAAAGCTGTAAAAGTTGTTAATAGATGAACCGAAAGTGAACTGAAGTGTAGGTCTGTGTTGTGTATGTTACACTTAGGAGAGCAGGGAGTGATGAGGTCTGTGAGAGCAGGACAGCGGGAGGATAGATTTAAGATAGTGTGTGTGAGGTGGAGCTGGGGAAGAAGGAGTTGGTTATGTAGCTCAAGCCATTATAGTTTTTTGTAGCTATGCAGTGGTGAGAGCGATAGGGAAGGTTGTCAGCGAATCTGGCAATTTTGTTGTAGGTGGTTTCATGTTTAGCTAATAGATTGGATTGAACATTGGTGAAAATAGGGGCTGCATAAAGTAAGGTTAGGAGAAGGAAAGTCTATGCTAGAGAATGTTTTGCATTAATAATGAGGTATTTTTTTATGTCTGTATAAGAGACCGCGTTTTTGGTGATTCTTTTTGATGGCTTGCTGAATATGTATATCAAACTTTAGTTAGTTATCTTATGATTACACCCTGAAGTTTAGTATGTGGTTCAACAGAGATAAGTGTATTATTAAGAGAAGATACCGTGAAGGTATTTTTGTGTTGCTGTAGTGATTTGGGGAGGAAAAGTAGAAGTTTTGTTTTTTTTAAGATTGAGAAGCCCTTTATAAGCCTGACTGCAAAATGCAACCCAGGTGTACCCCCAAATAACATGGGTGTCTACTTGTAGGGGTATATTATTTAGGAGTTTACTGAAGGTTTTGTGTGGGGAGTATGGATATTTTAGTACGGAATATTTACTGTCGACCTCTGTCTGTCTATCAGAGATACAGGGCCCAGACATGGGGTGAATTTCCAATTTCATAACCAATGGTCAAGATTACATCTGAATACAATTAGGAATGGACACTGCTTCATATGGATGGTCAGCATATTCCAAAGTATAGGGATCCTTTGAGATACATATGTGTCTCACCAGCATGTCCTAGTTATGTAGTAAGCAAAGTTTAAATCCTTGGATCTAGTGTTTCTGGTGCTCTTCAAATTTGTGGAAGTGCAAAAGGTCCATGAGGGCTGGATCTGAGGATGTTCTTATAATAAGGGGCATATATCCCCTCTCAGTGACCTTTACAGATTGAGTGCAGCAATACGGCTTTAAGGCAATCTGTGTAAGACAATGTCTTAATACCACAAATTCTCTTTGTGGGCATTTCAACTGTTACATATACCTTGTCAGGCACATGACAAAGAGGGCCTAGTACTCAATTATGTGTCCAATAAGGGCCAAGTAAAGTGGTACTATAACATCCTTGGACCTAGATGCCATCCCCTTACTTACAAGCTGGGTGACATTGAATGATTTCCTTAGTACTTTAGCTACATGTTGGTCAAAGGCCAGATTGCTATCTACATGCATTCCCAGACTTGTAACTAGCAGGACAACTCTTAAGGGCTTCTTATCGACGGAGTAATTAATCTAGGGAAAAAAGACCTTGGGTGTCGTCCACAGCTTCAGGCTTCAGTCTGTTAAAACACAATTTATTAATTGCTTAAAAAGTGAAGCTGACAGAATGTAAACTTCACTGGAATATGGTGAACTGAAAATAGTTAAATATCCAAGCAATTGTCGTCCACAGCTTTAGACTTAAGGCTATTAAAACTCAATTTATTGGAAGCTTAAAAAGTGAAGCTGACAGGAATGCAAACTTCACTGAAGTACTGAAATAATTAGCCTAGTAATTAACATCCACAACTTCAGGCTTCAAGTTGTTAAAGCACAGTTAATAGATGCTTTGTAAGCAAAGCTGACAAAAACATATACTTCACTGGAGTGTAAAAAGCTGATGAAATTGTCCAAACGATAAGCGCTTTCGGCAGATGCCTTCTTCAGATCGTATAAAAGTGTGGTTAGCTCTTCCTGTTTATAAAGGAAACACAATCAAGAGCTGGTAGTTGATTGTCTTTGGTGTTCTTAAAGGCACAGGACAAAAATAAATGTTCAAAGTGGAGGTTTGTCTCCTATATGTAGTTCAATGATAAAAATGCTAGAATCATGTGTTAATGTTTGGTAAGTTCCTTCTAGATTTTAGAACAGGTCTGAGAGTTACTATTGTATTAAGACCTGGGGGTCAATAGGCTCTAAAATGATTGATCCAAAAGATCTCTCTCAATTCTGTCCTGTTATGGACATCTCCTTTCCTGATGTTTTGGGTGACCACTTCCACAACTTTAAACAGGAAATTATGCGTAGGATGGACCAATATGTGTGCTGTTAAGGCATTGTGTGGAACTTTCTGATCCATGTCTCTGACATGTCGTAGAATGTGATCCTTTAGTCGTTGGTCAGTTTTACCAAGGTAAAAAGCTTGGCATTTACAACAGGTAGCCAAATAGATTATGTGGCTAGTAGTACAATCAGCATAAACATCGAAATGAAAGTTACGTCCAGATACTGGATGAAGGAAAGTATTACTAGTATCTAGGTAAGAACAAGCTTTGCACCTGCAGCATTTAAAAGTACCTTTGCGGTCTGATAGTGGGCCACCACGTTTAAAGCCATCTTTATGGCATAGTAATCTCTTGATATTCTTTTTATTCTTATAAAGAAACCTAGGTCTCTCTCCAACGATGTTCTTTATTTTGTCATCCGCTGTCAGAATCGGCCAAAATTTCCTGATCACTTCACAGACCTGTCGATTGTCCAAACTGTAAGTAAGCATACATCTAAGTTGTTTAGGTGTTGTGTCATTAGACTGTCTTTGTGATGCTTGTTCAGACCTCTCTGAGTAATAGGATTGACCTCTTTGCTTTCTATAGGCTTGCACCTGTGAAACTGGTGGAAAATTATTTTCCTGGTTAGCCCTATCCTTCAGATATCTACATAGATTGGATTGCTCTTCCAAGAATTCTTCCTCATCAGTACATAGTCTTGAGACTCTTAAGATTTGATTGTCAAAGATGTTATCAAAAATATATCTTGGATGCATGCTCTGCCTATGTAAGAAATGATTTTGCCAGGTCTCTTTCCTATGCACCCCAGTAGAGAGACCTTGGATTGGATGTAAGCGTATCTTTACATCCAAGAAATCTATAGCTGAGGATGAGTGTTTCATTTTGAACTCAAGGAAGTCAGTGTTGTTGTTAATAAAGCTGAGAAAAAGATCCAGTTGGTCAATACCTCCTTTCCATAAACAAAAAACATCATCCACAAATCGCCCATAATAGACAAGTTCATTCTTCCAGATATTTCCATCACTAAAGATTGTTTTAAATTCCCACTCAGCCAAGACCAAGTTTGAATAACTATTGGCACATGGAGTTCCCATGGTCACACCCCAGGTTTGCAGATAAAAGGTATCTCCATACATAAAGATATTATTCTCAAGGACTAATTCCAGCAGAGAACAAAGAGGTTCCATTGTTAAATTATATCTAACCAGAAAATCATGTAAGGCCCTCAGGCCATACTCATGGGGGATCACAGTATAGAGACTGGTTATGTCCATAATTACAAGTAGAAGGTTGTCAAAACCATCCAGAGACTTAACAGTGGAGAACAAATCTTTCAAGAAGCTGTCTGTATCCTTTAGGACAGTGGAGTACTGGGGAGAAATGCTCCAAGTATAAATAATTATATAAAAGGTAGCAAAAGCAAATAAGAAAAATTTACAGTGACTTTCAGAAATTTAACATTGTGAATACAAATAGAAAACATTGTAAAATACAAACAGGGTTTTACAAAACACAACAGAACATACCAATAGATAATAAAATGTAAGCCTTAAATAAAATCTAATATACAACAACGGTTCAAAACAAAGAAGTAGAAGGAAAGAAAACAGAAAGTTATTTGTAATCACAAGCTTTTAAAAGTGAGGTTTGAGGGAAAACGGTTTTAAATAACATGTTGATGAAAGTTATAGCTATACAGCAGAAGGCATAAGAAGCAAAGTGAGATGACAAGTTTGGCAGGCAACAACTGGGAAATAGGTATAGGCAGCAGGATAGAAAGTGGCTGGATCCTGCATCGGCTATGGTACAGGTTGGAATAGGTGATTAGTAGCTAAGCTGAGTGAGAAGACGGTTGGTGAAGGTGGAGTATACCGCTGTAGAATTCTTGTCATGAAGAGACTCTGTAAGGTGCCAGTATATAATCTGTGGATGAAAAGGAGATACAGAAGCAATATGATATGAAAGAGGATGAAAGAAGATGGAAAAAAAAAACTAAGGTAGTGAACCAGGACATAGCATGGTGTAAAAAAAAATAAGTGAGGGATGCCAGGAGAAGAGCAGGAAGGAAAAGGAGAACAAGTGGTTTAAGAAGTAAGGATGCCAGATGGCAGGGAGTCGATACAGCAGCATGGAATCCGTAGACACTGTGAGGGGTAGCATACTTTACAATGCACTGTGTGGACGGATATGAAGCTTGATCTAGCCTGGAACTGAGCAGCAATGCAGCCATGTGTTCATTAGATCCACAAAAAAGCCCAATAAGAGCCAAACTAGTAAAATGACCAAAGTCAGGAAAAACTGAAGAATAATTCCGCTTTAATAACAATTTCCACAAACTTAGCGCTTTCACCATAAAACAAATGGCTTCATCAGAGTCAGTGGAAAACCTAAAATCATTCACATAAATAGTTGCATCGTCTAGCAACAACCAATCATTTTCCTTAATACATTAATAAATAATCAGTTGAATTAAAATTTCACACTAAACTGTTCCAGCTGCTTTAAGAACAAAGAAAAAACATATGTTGTATAAAAATATATACACAAAACTCTTAATACACATAATACTCAATGACTATTGTGTGTATATATATATATATATATATATATATATATATATATATATATATATATATTGATATACCTATATAAACCTATACATATACACAATACTTAATAAAAATATATGTGCATATGTTTATTATATAAATAAATATGTTTAACTAATATGCACATTGCTTCACCCAACTTTCAAAATAGTAATAATAATAATAATAAATAATAATAATATGTGATAATATTGGCCACTTCAATACTTATAATAAAAACAATTGTCATATAGTGGAACTACATATTTAAAGTATTATATTATTAATAGATAGTGTAACTCCTTGACTTCAAATAGGGAAAAATGGATATACTATCATTAATACCTGGGTATTGGGTAGCGTTTAATCTAATTTGCCAAGCAGTTTCCAATATGTCAACTTTCAACTTGTCATCACCACCTCGTATGCTGAGCATAACTCGACCCAACACAAAGAAAATAAACTTTTTAAAGTTTGGACAAACTGTGGTGTGTATATACAGGGCATTGAGGGTGTCCTTATTTCTAATAGCTCTAAGATGTTCTGCAGTTCTTTCTTTAATTTTCCTCACCGTCTTTCCCACATAAAAAGCCGGGCATGATGTACAACTAGCTAGATATACTACCATTCTTGAGTTGCAACAACATCTTCCTGGACAGGGAACAGACCTATTATAACCCGAATCACTACATAAGTCCCCTCATTGATGTATTTACAAATCCTACATGTCCCACATTTATACATCCTTGAGTAACCTTTACTAACCGGTGTTTGCTCCAAAATACTTTTAATATTCTTTCCCTTACTAAAGACAACCCTTAAGATGTTACCCAAAACTTCTTTTGTGTTGGAACTAAAACTAAGTTCCCAAACTCTCCGCATAGTGTCTACAATGAATGGTGTCTGATAATTAAATTTCAAAATCATTGCACTATTCTTAACACCTTGGTTAACTTTCCTTTGTACTATATTTCCACCTAGGTAGCTCTTTTTGTTTTTATTTCTCTTTGGATACTAATCAAACATTTAAGGGGATAACCTCTCTCCAAAAACATACCTACTAATTTGTAAAGTTCTTCAAAAATCTCATCGCCACTAACCAAACGTGACAATCTCACCATCTGGCTCTTGACTGCACTCTTCCTCTGATGGTAGGGATGACTACGTCCGTATCTGGCTCCTGACTACACTCTTCCTCTGATGGTAGGGATGACTACGTCCGTATCTGGCTCTTGACTGCACTTTTCCTCTGATGGTAGGGATGACTACGTCCGTATCTGGCTCCTGACTGCACTCTGCCTCTGATGGTAGGGATGACTACATCCGTATCTGGCTCCTGACTGCACTCTTCCTCTGATGGTAGGGATGACTACGTCCGTATCTGGCTCTTGACTGCACTCTTCCTCTGATGGTAGGGATGACTACGTCCATATCTGGCTCCTGACTGCACTCTTCCTCTTATGGTAGGGATGACTATGTCCGTATCTGGCTCCTGACTGCACTCTTCCTCTGATGGTAGGGATGACTATGTCCGTATCTGGCTCCTGACTGCACTCTTCCTCTGATGGTAGGGATGACTACGTCCGTATCTGGCTCTTGACTGCACTCTTCCTCTGATGGTAGAGATGACTACGTCCGTATCTGGCTCTTGACTACACTCTTCCTCTGATGGTAGGGATGACTACGTCCGTATCTGGCTCTTGACTACACTCTTCCTCTGATGGTAGGGATGACTATGTCTGTATCTGGCTCTTGACTGCACTCTTCCTCTGATGGTAGGGATGACTACGTCCGTACTCTTCCTCTGATGGTAGGGATGACTACGTCCGTATCTGGCTCCTGACTGCACTCTTCCTCTGATGGTAGGGATGACTACGTCCGTATCTGGCTCTTGACTACACTCTGCCTCTGATGGTAGGGATGACTACGTCCGTATCTGGCTCTTGACTACACTCTTCCTCTGATGGTAGGGATGACTACGTCCGTATCTGGCTCCTGACTGCACTCTTCCTCTGATGGTAGGGATGACTACGTCCGTATCTGGCTCCTGACTGCACTCTTCCTCTGATGGTAGGGATGACTACGTCTGTATCTGGCTCCTGACTGCACTCTTCCTCTGATGGTAGGGATGACTACGTCCGTATCTGGCTCTTGACTACACTCTTCCTCTGATGGTAGGGATGACTACGTCCGTATCTGTCTCCTGACTGCACTCTTCCTCTGATGGTAGGGATGACTACGTCCGTATCTGGCTCTTGACTGCACTCTTCCTCTGATGGTAGGGATGACTACGTCCGTATCTGGCTCTTGACTGCACTCTTCCTCTGATGGTAGGGATGACTACGTCCGTATCTGGCTCTTGACTACACTCTTCCTCTGATGGTAGGGATGACTAAGTCCGTATCTGGCTCTTGGCTACACTCTTCCTCTGATGGTAGGGATGACTACATCCGTATCTGGCTCTTGACTACAATCTTCCTCTGATGGTAGGGATGACTACGTCCATATCTGGCTCTTGACTGCACTCTTCCTCTGATGGTAGGGATGACTACGTCCGTATCTGGCTCTTGACTACACTCTTCCTCTGATGGTAGGGATGACTACGTCCGTATCTGGCTCTTGACTGCACTCTTCCTCTGATGGTAGGGATGACTACGTCCGTATCTGGCTCTTGACTGCACTCTTCCTCTGATGGTAGGGATGACTACGTCCGTATCTGGCTCTTGACTACACTCTTCCTCTGATGGTAGGGATGACTACGTCCGTATCTGGCTCCTGACTGAACTCTTCCTCTGATGGTAGGGATGACTACGTCCGTATCTGGCTCTTGACTGCACTCTTCCTCTGATGGTAGGGATGACTACGTCCGTATCTGGCTCTTGACTGCACTCTTCCTCTGATGGTAGGGATGACTACGTCCGTATCTGTCTCCTGACTGCACTCTTCCTCTGATGGTAGGGATGACTACGTCCGTATCTGGCTCTTGACTGCACTCTTCCTCTGATGGTAGGGATGACTACGTCCATATCTGGCTCTTGACTGCACTCTTCCTCTGATGGTAGGGATGACTACGTCCGTATCTGGCTCTTGACTGCACTCTTCCTCTGATGGTAGGGATGACTACGTCCGTATCTGGCTCTTGACTGCACTCTTCCTCTGATGGTAGGGATGACTACGTCCATATCTGGCTCCTGACTGCACTCTTCCTCTGATGGTAGGGATGACTACGTCCGTATCTGGCTCTTGACTGCACTCTTCCTCTGAGGGTAGGGATGACTACGTCCGTATCTGGCTCTTGACTACACTCTTCCTCTGATGGTAGGGATGACTACGTCCGTATCCGGCTCTTGACTGCACTCTTCCTCTGATGGTAGGGATGACTACGTCCGTATCTGGCTCCTGACTACACTCTTCCTCTGATGGTAGGGATGACTACGTCCGTATCTGGCTCTTGACTGCACTCTTCCTCTGATGGTAGGGATGACTACGTCCGTATCTGGCTCTTGACTACACTCTTCCTCTGATAGTAGGGATAACTACGTCTGTATCTGGCTCCTGACTGCACTCTTCCGCTGATGGTAGAGATGACTACGTCCGTATCTGGCTCTTGACTGCACTCTTCCTCTGATGGTAGGGATGACTACGTCCGTATCTGGCTCTTGACTGCACTCTGCCTCTGATGGTAGGGATGACTATGTCCGTATCTGGCTCTTGACTGCTCTCTTCCTCTGATGGTAGGGATGACTATGTCCGTATCTGGCTCCTGACTACACTCTTCCTCTGATGGTAGGGATGACTACGTCCGTATCTGGCTCTTGACTGCACTCTTCCTCTGATGGTAGGGATGACTACGTCCGTATCTGGCTCCTGGCTACACTCTTCCTCTGATGGTAGGGATGACTACGTCCGTATCTGGCTCCTGACTGCACTCTTCCTCTGATGGTAGGGATGACGACGTCCGTATCTGGCTCTTGACTGCACTCTTCCTCTGATGGTAGGGATGACTACGTCCGTATCTGGCTCCTGACTGCACTCTTCCTCTGATGGTAGGGATGACTACGTCCGTATCTGGCTCTTGACTGCACTCTTCCTCGGATGGTAGGGATGACTACGTCCGTATCTGGCTCCTGACTGCACTCTTCCTCTGATGGTAGGGATGACTACGTCCGTATCTGGCTCTTGACTGCACTCTTCCTCTGATGGTAGGGATGACTACGTCCGTATCTGGCTCCTGACTGCACTCTGCCTCTGATGGTAGGGATGACTACGTCCGTATCTGGCTCTTGACTGCACTCTTCCTCTGATGGTAGGGATGACTACATCCGTATCTGGCTCTTGACTGCACTCTTCCTCTGATGGTAGGGATGACTACGTCCGTATCTGGCTCCTGACTGCACTCTTCCTCTGATGGTAGGGATGACTACGTCCGTATCTGGCTCCTGACTACACTCTTCCTCTGATGGTAGGGATGACTACATCCATATCTGGCTCTTGACTGCACTCTTCCTCTGATGGTAGGGATGACTATGTCCATATCTGGCTCTTGACTGCACTCTTCCTCTGATGGTAGGGATGACTACGTCCGTATCTGGCTCTAGACTGCACTCTGCCTCTGATGGTAGGGATGACTATGTCTGTATCTGGCTCTTGACTGCACTCTTCCTCTAATGGTAGGGATGACTACGTCCGTATCTGGCTCTTGACTGCACTCTTCCTCTGATGGTAGGGATGACTACATCCGTATCTGGCTCTTGACTGCACTCTTCCTCTGATGGTAGGGATGACTACGTCCGTATCTGGCTCTTGACTGCACTCTGCCTCTGATGGTAGGGATGACTACATCCGTATCTGGCTCTTGACTGCACTCTTCCTCTGATGGTAGGGATGACTACGTCCGTATCTGGCTCTTGACTACACTCTTCCTCTGATGGTAGGGATGACTACGTCCGTATCTGGCTCTTGACTGCACTCTGCCTCTGATGGTAGGGATGACTACGTCCGTATCTGGCTCTTGACTACACTCTTCCTCTGATGGTAGGGATGACTACGTCCGTATCTGGATCTTGACTGCACTCTTCCTCTGATGGTAGGGATGACTACGTCCGTATCTGGCTCTTGACTGCACTCTTCCTCTGATGGTAGGGATGACTACGTCCGTTTCTGGCTCTTGACTGCACTCTTCCTCTGATGGTAGGGATGACTATGTCCGTATCTGGCTCTTGACTGCACTCTTCCTCTGATGGTAGGGATGACTATGTCCATATCTGGCTCTTGACTGCACTCTTCCTCTGATGGTAGAGATGACTACGTCCGTATCTGGCTCCTGACTACACTCTTCCCCTGATGGTATGGATGACTATGTCCGTATCTGGCTCCTGACTGCACTCTTCCTCTGATGGTAGGGATGACTATGTCCGTATCTGGCTCTTGACTACACTCTTCCTCTGATGGTACGGATGACTACGTCCGTATCTGGCTCTTGACTGCACTCTTCCTCTGATGGTAGGGATGACTACGTCCGTATCTGGCTCTTGACTGCACTCTTCCTCTGATGGTAGGGATGACTACGTCCGAATCTGGCTCTTGACTGCACTCTTCCTCTGATGGTAGGGATGACTACGTCCGTATCTGGCTCTTGACTGCACTCTGCCTCTGATGGTAGGGATGACTACGTCTGTATCTGGCTCTTGACTGCACTCTTCCTCTGATGGTAGGGATGACTACGTCCATATCTGGCTCTTGACTGCACTCTTCCTCTGATGGTAGGGATGACTACGTACGTATCTGGCTCCTGACTGCACTCTTCCTCTGATGGTAGGGATGACTACGTCCGTATCTGGCTCTTGACTGCACTCTTCCTCTGATGGTAGGGATGACTACGTCCGTATCTGGCTCTTGACTGCACTCTTCCTCTGATGGTAGGGATGACTACGTCCGTATCTGGCTCTTGACTGCACTCTTCCTCTGATGGTAGGGATGACTACGTCTGTATCTGGCTCCTGACTGCACTCTTCCTCTGATGGTAGGGATGACTACGTCCGTATCTGGCTCTTGACTGCACTCTTCCTCTGATGGTAGGGATGACTACGTCTGTATCTGGCTCTTGACTGCACTCTTCCTCTGATGGTAGGGATGACTACGTCCGTATCTGGCTCCTGACTGCACTCTTCCTCTGATGGTAGGGATGACTACGTCCGTATCTGGCTCTTGACTGCACTCTTCCTCTGATGGTAGGGATGACTATGTCTGTATCTGGCTCTTGACTGCACTCTTCCTCTGATGGTAGGGATGACTACGTCCGTATCTGGCTCTTGACTGCACTCTGCCTCTGATGGTAGGGATGACTACGTCCGTATATGGCTCCTGACTGCACTCTTCCTCTGATGGTAGGGATGACTACGTCCGTATCTGGCTCCTGACTACACTCTTCCTCTGATGGTAGGGATGACTACGTCCGTATCTGGCTCCTGACTGCACTCTTCCTCTGATGGTAGGGATGACTACGTCCGTATCTGGCTCCTGACTGCACTCTTCCTCTGATGGTAGGGATGACTATGTCCGTATCTGGCTCCTGACTGCACTCTTCCTCTGATGGTAGGGATGACTACGTCCGTATCTGGCTCTTGACTGCACTCTTCCTCTGATGGTAGGGATGACTACGTCTGTATCTGGCTCTTGACTGCACTCTTCCTCTGATGGTAGGGATGACTACGTCCTTATCTGGCTCCTGACTGAACTCTTCCTCTGATGGTAGGGATGACTACGTCCGTATCTGGCTCCTGACTGCACTCTTCCTCTGATGGTAGGGATGACTACGTCCGTATCCGGCTCTTGACTGCACTCTTCCTCTGATGGTAGGGATGACTACGTCCGTATCTGGCTCTTGACTGCACTCTTCCTCTGATGGTAGGGATGACTACGTCCGTATCTGGCTACTGACTACACTCTTCCTCTAATGGTAGGGATGACTACGTCCATATCTGGCTCTTGACTGCACTCTTCCTCTGATGGTAGGGATGACTATGTCCGTATCTGGCTCTTGACTACACTCTTCCTCTGATGGTAGGGATGACTACGTCCGTATCTGGCTCTTGACTACACTCTTCCTCTGATGGTAGGGATGACTACGTCTGTATCTGGCTCTTGACTGCACTCTTCCTCTGATGGTAGGGATGACTACGTCCGTATCTGGCTCCTGACTACACTCTTCCTCTGATGGTAGGGATGACTACGTCCGTATCTGGCTCCTGACTGCACTCTTCCTCTGATGGTAGGGATGACTACGTCCGTATCCGGCTCTTGACTGCACTCTTCCTCTGATGGTAGGGATGACTACGTACGTATCTGGCTCCTGACTACACTCTTCCTCTGATGGTAGGGATGACTACGTCCGTATCTGGCTCTTGACTGCACTCTTCCTCTGATGGTAGGGATGACTACGTCCGTATCTGGCTCTTGACTGCACTCTTCCTCTGATGGTAGGGATGACTACGTCTGTATCTGGCTCTTGACTGCACTCTTCCTCTGATGGTAGGGATGACTACATCCGTATCTGGCTCTTGACTGCACTCTTCCTCTGATGGTAGGGATGACTACGTCCGTATCTGGCTCCTGACTACACTCTTCCTCTGATGGTAGGGAAGACTACGTCCGTATCTGGCTCCTGACTGCACTCTTCCTCTGATGGTAGGGATGACTACGTCCGTATCCAGCTCTTGACTGCACTCTTCATCTGATGGTAGGGATGACTACGTCCGTATCTGGCTCTTGACTGCACTCTTCCTCTGATGGTAGGGATGACTACGTCCGTATCTGGCTCCTGACTACACTCTTCCTCTAATGGTAGGGATGACTACGTCCGTATCTGGCTCCTGACTGCACTCTTCCTCTGATGGTAGGGATGACTACGTCCGTATCTGGCTCTTGACTACACTCTTCCTCTGATGGTAGGGATGACTACGTCTGTATCTGGCTCTTGACTGCACTCTTCCTCTGATGGTAGGGATGACTACGTCCGTATCTGGCTCTTGACTGCACTCTTCCTCTGATGGTAGGGATGACTACGTCCGTATGTGGCTCTTGACTGCACTCTTCCTCTGATGGTAGGGATGACTACGTCCGTATCTGGCTCCTGACTACACTCTTCCTCTGATGGTAAGGATGACTACGTCCGTATCTGGCTCTTGACTGCACTCTTCCTCTGATGGTAGGGATGACTACGTCCGTATCTGGCTCTTGACTGCACTCTTCCTCTGATGGTAGGGATGACTACGTCCGTATCTGGCTCCTGACTGCACTCTTCCTCTGATGGTAGGGATGACTACGTCCGTATCTGGCTCTTGACTGCACTCTTCCTCTGATGGTAGGGATGACTACGTCCGTATCTGGCTCTTGACTGCACTCTTCCTCTGATGGTAGGGATGACTACGTCCGTATCTGGCTCCTGACTACACTCTTCCTCTGATGGTAGGGATTACTATGTCCGTATCTGGCTCTTGACTGCACTCTGCCTCTGATGGTAGGGATGACTACGTCCGTATCTGGCTCCTGACTGCACTCTTCCTCTGATGGTAGGGATGACTATGTCCGTATCTGGCTCTTGACTGCACTCTTCCTCTGATGGTAGGGATGACTACGTCCGTATCTGGCTCCTGACTGCACTCTTCCTCTGATGGTAGGGATGACTATGTCCGTATCTGGCTCTTGACTACACTCTTCCTCTGATGGTAGGGATGACTACGTCCGTATCTGGCTCCTGACTACACTCTTCCTCTGATGGTAGGGATGACTACGTCCGTATCTGGCTCCTGACTGCACTCTGCCTCTGATGGTAGGGATGACTACGTCCGTATCTGGCTCCTGACTACACTCTTCCTCTGATGGTAGGGATGACTACGTCCGTATCTGGCTCGTGACTGCACTCTGCCTCTGATGGTAGGGATGACTACGTCCGTATATGGTTCCTGACTGCACTCTTCCTCTGATGGTAGGGATGACTACGTCCGTATCTGGCTCTTGACTGCACTCTTCCTCTGATGGTAGGGATGACTACGTCCGTATCTGGCTCTTGGCTGCACTCTTCCTCTGATGGTAGGGATGACTACGTCCGTATCTGGCTCCTGACTACACTCTTCCTCTGATGGTAGGGATGACTACGTCCGTATCTGGCTCTTGACTACACTCTTCCTCTGATGGTAGGGATGACTACGTCCGTATCTGGCTTCTGACTGCACTCTTCCTCTGATGGTAGGGATGACTACGTCCGTATCTGGCTCCTGACTGCACTCTTCCTCTGATGGTAGGGATGACTACGTCCGTATCTGGCTCCTGACTGCACTCTTCCTCTGATGGTAGGGATGACTACGTCCGTATCTGGCTCCTGACTGCACTCTTCCTCTGATGGTAGGGATGACTACGTCCGTATCTGGCTCCTGACTGCACTCTTCCTCTGATGGTAGGGATGACTACGTCCGTATCTGGCTCTTGGCTACACTCTTCCTCTGATGGTAGGGATGACTACGTCCGTATCTGGCTCCTGACTGCACTCTTCCTCTGATGGTAGGGATGACTACGTCCGTAATGTAACAAGGAATTACTCTATGTCTTTTTTCTAAATATAGTACTTTGCATCCCCTCACTAGTTTTTAACAAGTTTATATTCAAGAAAGTCAATGTTGCTCTCATTCCAAGTACTAGTAAATTTGAAGAAGCTGGTAGTTGAATTTAAATAATCTATAAATTCTATAGCTTCAAATTCACTACCCTTCCAAAGAATCAGTATGTCATCCAGGAATCAACTGTACAACAGTATATTTCCCATAAACCCAAAATAAAGACCTCTTCCCAGTGTAATAGTACAAGGTTAGCAAACCCTGGGGCATACTTCACCCCCAAAGCTACTCCAGACACTTGCCGAAAAATTTCCCCTTCAAACGTCAATGTTATTATTTAAAACTAACTCCATTAAAGCAACTAAAAGGTTTACTTTTCCTCCTTTTAGCCTACCATGCTTATTTAAGCTTTCCGTGAAATACTCCAGTCCTTCAACGTGGATGATAATTGAAAACAAATTAATAATGTCATTGGTCAGAAAAGACCCTGTAAAGGTATCATTAACATCCCTCAAATGTTCTAAACAATTCCAAGAGTCTTTAATTATGTGGTCCACACCCAAAATGATCCCCTGAATATGATTATCCACAAAAGATGCTAAAGGTTCCATTTTTGAGCCCTTGGCCTTGGCATAAATCATAGCACTTTCCACCAAGTGTAAGAAGGGGGGCAAGCCCTCCTGCACCCCCCCACACCCTCTGCTACATATATATATATATATATATATATATATATATATCAACTCCAAGACTGCACTTCACTACACTAAGTGCAATCTTGGAGTTGATATATTTAAGTAGCAGGGGGTGTGGGGGCTGCCAGGGGGCTTACCCCCCTGCTTACACTTGGTGGAAAGTGCTATGATTTATGTTGCTTAAACTCAGTTTATGTATGATATGTGTTCTCAGTGTTTTGAGTTTTAGTGTTTTGAGTTTTTTGAAGTTTCAGTGTTTTGGTCTTCTATATTATGAAGTTTTCTCATTTTCACTGTTTTGAGTTTTCAGTGTTAAGAAGTGAATCCGTCTCAGGCTGGTATATCCCTAGCCTTAAGCAGCATGTTACCTTCACCTAGGATGTTGCCTCAATAAAAACAGAAAATGATTAACTTCAATAACTGGCTTAGTTGCTGGTGTCATTCCAAGGGGATACAGTATCTGTAAGCCTAGGATGATATGATCAACAGACCTCGATGCTTTGCCAGAGATGGTCTTCATCTGTCACCCCTGGGATTTCAGCTACTGGCCAAGGCCCTTGCCACCCCCATAGTACCCTTTTAGGCAGTGTCTCTAGGACAATATTCCTGATGTAAGAACTATATCCAAGAACAACCTCAAGGTTTTGCTGCTAAACTGTAGGACTTAACATGAAATTGCATTCACTGGAAGCAGTCCTCAACGCAGACATCTATGCAGTCAGTGAGACCTGGTTCAAAGCTGTGGAGAGCACCTCAATCATATCAGCCAGAGCCATATCAGGATACACTTCCTTCCACATGTTCAGACCACAAATTGATGGGGTGAAACTAAAGGAGGTGGTGTTTCAATATTCATTTAAGAAAAATACACCTCCAGACTGGTCAGACAGCATGATTCCCTGGAGATACTTCAGGTACAATTAACTGCTAGTAGGACACCTATTCAAGTCACTGCCAGCTACAGGACCCCTTCCATGAATCAGGACATCCACTCTGCCTATTTGGCTGTACTTGAGTCTATCAAAATACATCTGAACACCATGGTTTTGGGTGACTTCAACTACCTGTCAATTGACTGGGATAATTACTCATGCACAAACTCATCAGCCCAAAGGTTCCTCGACTTCATCAACTCCAGTGCCCTGGACCAGCTAGTTGACACCCCCACAAGGGGTGCCAACATCCTGGATCTGGTGCTTACCAATATGGGGGGGTCCACTGTAGCACCCCCTATGTGAGTTATTCCATGGTGAGATGTGACTATAAATCAGTGTTATTCGAAGTCACTATCACACCTGACCCACCCCTAGCACAAACTAAACTAAAAAACTTCTCCAAAGCAGATTATAACCTCTTACAGGATGGTAGAAATAGCTTCAATGCACCTCCCCCTCAGATGTGGAAACCATGCAAAGTGCTACACAAATACTTTATATAAACACCTGAACAACTGCATACCTGACAGGACCAAAATAAGCTCCTCAAGGAAGAGCAAACCTATATGGTGGACAACTGCCATTAATGGGCTTTATGATAAGAGGAAGAAATTGCTGCTTAAGCTTAAGAGGGAGTGAGCCCTAAACTGGAAACACTCCCTCCTCAGCTTAAACAAGCAAATAAGACTTCTTGTTGTGAAGTCCTCCAAAGCTAACTATGAATCCAAATTAGCTTCCTCAACTAAAGACAACCATAAAGCGCTCTTTAGTTACATCCGTAACCTAAAAGGAAAGGCCCAGATTTGTGCTAAACTAGTGGTTAATGATACCACATATACCATGCCTGTGGGTATTGCTAACCTGTCAGCCAACAGGTTCTGTGAAAACATCACTCTCCTGTTCCCACCACACTTACCCGAATACATCCTTACCTCCTGTCCTCTACCTTGTATCTCTAAAAAGCAGGTCATTAATGCCCTAAGTTCAAAAACACGCATCCATAGGACCTGATAACATCCCAGGCTGCATCCTACATGGGCTTGAACAAGAATTAGCAACACCATTGGGTACTCTTTTCAATCATAGTATAAGCACTGGCCTCATCCCAGCTGAATAGAAAAAGGCCACCATTATCCCCCTGCACAAAGGTGGTGCTTCCACTGACCTTAGGAACTATAGACCTATTAGCCTGACTAGCCTTATCTGCAAGGCCACGGAGAGAATCATCATGGACCTTATCAGCAAAAATACTGGCAACCTCCAAACACTTGACCCTACTCAATTTGGATTTGTCAAAGGGAGATTATGCCTGTTAAACCTGGTGGACTTCTTCAAGACAGCCACCGAGGACTCTTGATGAGGGGAAATCTGTGCATACAGCCTACATAGACTTAGCCAAGGCCTTTGACACTATTCCCCACTCAGGCATAATTGACAAACTCACCCAGCTAGGTATCAACCCCTATATCATTAGATGGGTCACCAACTATCTCACTGATAGAAACCATATAGTCAAACTAGGGGAATCCACCTCAAACTGGTGTTCCACAGGTATCAGTCCTGAGACCTCTACTGTTTGGACTCTATTTCTCTAAAGTGTAAGTTAAAACTAAAGGTCTGTGGCTGACTAAGTTTGCTGATGACTCCAGACTGGGAGTGGTCATAGAATGTCCAAATTATATCAACATCCTACAAGAGGGTCTTACACAAATAAATGATTGGTGCCAAAGTCATGGCCTTAAACTCAATGCAAAAAATGTATGATCATCCCTTTTGGTAAGTGTGATGTTCCTTCTAACTACCACATCAATAACAACACCCTAAGTACGCACTCAGTGGTGAGAGACCTGGGCACACGGGTTGACAGTAACCTTACATTTGATCACCATGTCCCCATACTGGTAAGAAGGGCAGTTTACATTGCTCATCTCATAAGTAAGGGCATTGCCTCCAGAAAAAAAGAAGTTATAGCCTCCCTGTACTCTTCCCTCATCAGGCCAATAATTGAATACAACACCCCTTTTGGTATGTACCTTTCCTAGTACCTGCAGCAACTGGAGAGACCACAAAGGTTCCTTACAAAGAAAATTCAAGGTCTTCAGCATCTGCCCTGTGTGGATCACCTGAAATCACAGTCACTTTATTCTGTTTCATACAGACTACTCAGAGGTGATCTCTGCCTTGCATATAAGGCAATCTTTAACCCTGCTTTATTGGAAATGCTGCATATCCGTAAGTCAAATAGTACATGAGTTACTTGCTCTAATGGCCTTAACCTGGTATGTGACATTAATAGAACCTGCTGGAGGGACAGATTTGTCTCCCAGAGGTTGTCACATCTTTGGAATAGGCTCACTTTTCACGTCAAGCAGAGCACCTCATTGGCCCTCTTCAAATGCAATCTGGATGACTGAATGGGTAACTGTAAATTCACCACAGGGGTTCTAGCTATGTCCCTATTGGACAGGGGTGGCAGGTGCTGCTCTTGGAAATAAGGGAAAAACTTGGCTAGGCTTGTAAGGGACCTGGGGTCATTAGCCTTGTAACATCATATGATCCTTTGATCTTGTAAGGTATTGTGAAGTTAGAGTGGATAGTGTTTTGAGCCTTTGATAAGGTGCCTGGAGGTGGAAGTTTTTTTGGGGTGTGTTTTTGGAGTTATATATGATAGAAGGTTAGGTGTGTTAGTAGTCCTAGACTACAATTAATTTGGGAAACAGGCATGACTAAGTGAGGAGATATGAAGAAATGGATGATATATTGCTAGAAAAAATAGGGTGTAAGTGGAGTGACAGAGATGAGTAGGAGAAGTAGTGTGGGGGTGTGGAGATATTGGGGAAGCTTAGCTATATATAGTGGGGAACAATTACGGAAGTGAAGGGGTTAAAGAAACAGAGGGCTTGCAGTATAGCAAATGAGGGGAAAACTGATATCGTATTAGCAATGTTCTAGCCTCATTTCATGTTCCAGCCTCACTTCATGTTCCAACCACATTTCTTGTTCAATCATTTCATGTCCCAACCTCTTTTCATGTTCAGTCCTCATTTCATGTTTCAATCTCTTTTCATCTTCCAACCTTGTTTCATATTCCATCCTTATTTCATATTCCAACCTTGTTTCATGTTTCAATCTCATTTCATGTTCCAACCTGTTTTCATGTCCAAACCTCATTTCATGTTCCAAAATCTTTTCATGTCCAAACTTCATTTCATGTCACAATCTCTTTTCATGTTCATTCCTCATTTCACGTTTCAATCTCTTTTCATGCTCCAACCTTGTTTCATGTTCCATCCTCATTTCATGTTCCAACCTGTTTTTATGTCCAAACCTCATTTCATGTTCCAAAGTCTTTTCATGTCCAAACCTCATTTCATGTCCAAATCTCTTTTCATGTTCCAACCTTCTTTCATGTTCCAATCTCATTTCATGTTCCAACCTCTTCTCATGTCCCAACCTCATTTCATGTTCAATCCTCATTTCATGTTCCAGTCTCATTTTATGTTCCAAACTCTTTTCATGTCTTAGTCTCATTTCATTTCCCAAACTCATTTCGTGTCCTAGCCTCATTTCATGTTCCAACCTCATTTCATGTTCAGTCATCATTTCACGTTCCAATATCTTTCATGTTTCAGCCTCATTTCATCTCTCAAACTAATTTCATGTTCCAATCTCATTTTATGTTCCAAACTCTTTTCATATCCCAACCTCATTTCATGTCCCAGTCTCTTTTCATGTGCTAGCCTCATTTCATGTCACAAACTTGTTTCATGTCCCAACCTCATTTCATGTTCCAACCTAATTTCATGTTCCGTCCTCATTTCACGTTCCAATTTCTTTTCATGTTGCAACCTTGTTTCATATTCCAACCTCATTTCATCTCCCAAACTCATTTAATGTTCCAGTCTTGTT
The DNA here is from genome assembly GCF_019279795.1 of Protopterus annectens. Taxonomy (NCBI): domain Eukaryota; kingdom Metazoa; phylum Chordata; order Ceratodontiformes; family Protopteridae; genus Protopterus; species Protopterus annectens. The sequence continues at coordinate 461,606,579 of NC_056740.1, forward strand.
TCATGTTCCAACCTCATTTCATCTCCCAAACTCATTTCATGTTCCAACCTCATTTCATATTCCAACCTTGTTTCATGTTCCAATCTCATTTCATGTTCCAACCTCTTTTCATGTCCCAACCTTCTTTCATGTTCCAAACTCATTTTATATTCCAGGCTCTTTTTATGTCCCAACATCATTTCATGTCCTAACTTCTTTTTATGTTCCAAACTCATTTCTTGTTCTACCTCATTTCATTTTCAAATCTCATTTCATGTTCCACCCTCTTTTCATGTCCCAGTCTCTTTTCACATCTCAACCTTGTTTCATGCTCCAAACTCATTTCATGTTCCAGCCTCGTTTCATATCCCAGCCTAATTTTATATTCAGTCCTCATATCGTGTTCCAAACTAATTTCATGTTCCAACCTCTTTTCATGTTCCAACCACATTTCATGTTCCAGCCTCTTTTCATGTCCCAACCTTGTTTCATGTTCCAAACTCATATCATGTTCCAACCTCTTTTCATGTCCCAACTTCATTTCATGTCCCAATCTCTTCTTATGCTCTAACCTCGTTTCATGTTCCAATCTCTTTTCATGTTCCAACCTCATTTTATGTTCCAACCTCAGTTGAATTTTTTAATACTACCTTACTGAGCATCCTTAATTACCATGCCCCCATAAGACTTTCCAGAATCAAAGCACAACCCTCCCCATGGCTACAGAAAACCACTAAGTCAGAAATGAAAAACAGGGATAAAGCCTGGGAGCACTGGCACAAAACCAAAACCCCCTCAACTAGACAGAAATTCCTAGAACTATGCAATAGAGTCAAAAAGCTAATAAAACAGGACAAATTCCAATACTACCAGTCTGCCCTAGACTCCTCCCAACACAGCCCCAAACAATTCTGGTCCTCTATAAACTCCATCCTCCACCCAGGTAAAATCAGTATCCCTCCTCGTAACATCCTTCACTCCTCAGAAAATATTGCTACCTCATTCAACACACACTTCACACAAACCATACTATCACTAGCTAAACAACACAACCCCCCTCCCCTCCAACCCACACCTTCAACTAGTAATCTCCCCACTGCCTTCTCTTTTTCCCCTGCACCTACCTCCAACATAAAAAAAAAACTCTTAACTAAACTTAAGCCCACCAAATTACCAGCAGACAACCTCCCAAGTGAATACCTACAAATCGCAGCTGATGCTCTGGCCTACCCAGTATCCATCTTGATTAACCGATCTCTGTCAGAAAGTTACATTCCCACACTGTGGAAAGTATCACATATAATTCCCCTCCACAAAGGCGGACCCTCCACAGAACTAACCAATTAGCACCTCATAGCTATTCTCTCTCCACTCTCCAAAATACTAGAGAGATGCATACACTCTCAGGTCTCAGACTACCTCCTTACTAACAACCTCCTATCCAATACTCAGCATGGTTTCTGACCAAACCATAGCACCACCACTGCCTTAATCTCCTTTACTAGCACTATCCTTCAGCATAAAAACAATGGCTATCTCTCCTCTGCTACTTTCCTAGACCTATCTAAAGCATTTGACATGGTCCCACACAAACAACTTATCTCTGTCCTCAATAACCTATCCTTCTCACAATCAGTCACCAACTGGTTTTAGAGTTACCTGTCTGACCGCCAACAATCCGTTGTATGGCAGAATGACATATCTCCCCAACTACCTGTCTCCATAGGGGGTTCCCCAAGGATCCATCCTTGGACCCCTACTCTTCTCTGTTTTCACCAATAATCTAGCCTCTGCCACCAAACATGGCACACTAATACAATACCCAGATGACTCAACCATCATCTGCTCAGCCCACTCCCTACCCAAACTGCAAAAAGTCACACAGGAAGCATTTTTCTCTGTTGAAACTTAGTTATCCGATGCCCAATTAATACTCAACCCAAACAAAACTAAACTACTCATCTTCCAACCCACCAAACATACTCAAAACAACTCTCACTTTAACATCACAGCAAAAGACAACACCACTATATACCCAACTGAACACACCAAATTGCTAGGAGTGGAAATAGACAATAAACTAAAATTTGACATTCACATATCCTTGACCATAAAAAAAGTCCACAAAAAACTAGGAGCGTTATACAGAAATAAGCAATTTCTCACCAAAGCAGCAAAGATTTCAGTAGCAAATTCCCACCTTATCTCCACCCTACTTTATGCCTCTCCAATATATACCAACCTAAGGCAATGCGATCTAAACAAGTTAGAGACCTGCTACAACAAAATCGCCAAATTTGCCACAGGGGGCATCCTACCGTAGTCACCACTGTCTCTCACTTGCTGAATTGGGCTGGCTTAAACTCCCTCACCTCCTTCAATGGTATCAACTCTCACTTGCCCACAAAGGCGGTCAACGTAGGGCATCTGCTTTAGGCCTGTGATTCTTTTAGTGAGGTATTTCTGCGGCCCTTCCAATTGTTGCAGATGTCTTGAGAGGTACATACCAAATGGGGCATTGTATTCTATAATGGGTCTAATGAGGGATGAGTACAGTGGGACAATGACCTCCTTTTTTCTGGATGAAAAGCCCTTAGTGATGAAGTGTGCCACATAGAAGGATTTCCTGACTGTTGCGGTGATGTGGTTATCAAAGGTGAGACCACTGTCCATCTGTGTCCCTAAGTCTCTTATCACACTTTCAGTGTTTAGTGTACTGCCACCTATATGGTAATTCACGGATACATGTTTTTTCCCAAAGGGGATAACTATACATTTCTTGGCATTGAGCTTGAGCCCATGGCTCTGGCACAAAGCATCTGTTTCTGTAAGGCCTTTTTGTAGAGTATCCACATAATTTGGGGATTCAATAATGGCTCCCAGTTTGCAGTCATCTGTGAAATTTGTTATCCAGAGTCCCTTAGTGTTGGCCTGTACTTCAGAGAAGTAGATGCCAAACAAGAGCGGTCCCAGGACTGAACCCTGAGGTTCTCCACTTGTCACTTGTCTGGAGCTGGATTTGGAGTCGGCTACTTTTACAGTGTAGGTTCTATCAGTAAGCCAGTTAGCAACCCATTGGGTGATGTAGGGATTAATGCCCAGCTTAGTAAGTTTATCTATGATTCCAGATTTGGGGATGGTGTCAAAGGCCTTGGCAAGGTCTAGATAGGCTGTATGGACCACCTTACCCTTGTCCATGGCTCTGGAGACTGATTCAAAGAAGTCAATCAGGTTCAGGAGACATGATCGGCCCTTCATGAACCCAAACTGGGTGGGGTCCAGTGTTTGAAGTTTGTCAATGTCTTTGTTTATAAGTTGCATGATAATATGCTCCATGGCCTTGCAGATAAGGCTTGTCAGACTGATGGGACAGTAGTTTCCGGGATCCAAGGTGGATCCCCCCTTGTGGAGTGGGATAACTGTACCTGTGCGCTGCTCAGTGGGCACGAAATCTGAGGTGAGGCTATGATTAAACATGACACTTAGGTGAGGTGCCAGTTCATATTGTAGTTCATGTAGTACACAGTCCGGGATGTCATCTGGTCCCATGGATGCTGTATTCTTAGCTTTGGAGAGTGCGTTTTTTACCTGTGTGGCCATTATTACCGGAATTTGGCAATCTTCCAGTATTGAGATGGGCCATTTAGGGGGTGGGGGTGAAGTTGGCACTGAATCGATCTGCCAGGATATTGGCAATATCCTTGGGATCAGTATAGTTAATGCTATTCTGTTGTAACTCAGAGCAGATCTGAGCATTGCCATTTAGATTCTTGACATAGTTATAGAATGCCTTGTGGTTGTCTTTGGAATCTTTGGCAATTTTATTTTCGTAACTAGCTTTGGAGGATTTTATGAGGGATCTCAGCTTCTTACTGAGGCTGATGAGGGAGTTTTTTGCATCCTGGGATTTTCTTCTTTTCTGCATTTTTCTGAAGTTTTGCCCCAGGGCCACCAATGAAAATGTGCTAGTTGTCCAAGCCAGAGGTTCCGGTAAATAAAAGCAAAGATTTTCCTTGACTGGGAGCCTTTTACTTTCTCAGTTACTGTAGCTTTCTTGAGCCCTGTAAAGTTATTTCATCTCCCTGGAGCTAAAGTGACAAACCTACAAATTCTAGTTACTATAAATAGCAGCAATTTCATTTTTTTCCTTTGGATAATAGCACAAAGAATAGAAGGGCATATTCAAGTTCTGATATTATGTTTTGACCTATGGAATTCAGTCATTCTTGGGGGTTAAACAGAGAAATGTTCCAGACCCATAACAGAAGTTTGTTGCTCTTAGTTTTTCTTTGGTTTCTGCACTATATTCAAATGGTTAGCCAAATAGTTAAGCATTCAAAGTAAGGAGTGGTTTCAGGAAGATTTCATAGGCTACTAGCTAAAAATGAACCTGAATTTTTCTTTTATAGCAGAAATCTTTTATGTGCTTGTGTGTGTGTGTGTGTGTGTGTGTGTGTGTGTGTGTGTGTGCATGCGTGCACGTGTGTGCCTCTGAGTGCATGTTGTGTGTGTGTGTGTGTGTGTGTGTGTGTGTGTGTGTGTGTGTGTGTGTACATGTGTGTGTGTACATGTGTGTGCCTCTGAGTGCATGTGTGCGCGCCCGCGTGTGTGTGTGCGCGCGCGCGCATGCGGACACACATGTGTGCCTCTGAGTGCGTGTCTGTGTGTGTGTGTGTGTGTGTGTGTGTGTGTGTGTGTGTGTGTGTCTGTGTGTGTGTGTCCATGTGTGTGTGTACATGTGTGTGCTTCTGAGTGCATATGTGTGTGTGTATGTGTGTGTGTGTGTGTGTGTGTGTGTGTGTGTGTGTGTGTGTGTGTGTGTGTGTGTGCGCGTGCACGTGGGCGCACATGTGTGTGCTTCTGAGTGCATGTGTGTGTGTGTGTGCATGTGTGTGCCTCTGAGTGCATATGTGTGTGTGTGTGTCTGTGTGTGTGTACATGTGTGTGCTTCTGAGTGCATATGTGTGTGTGTGTGTGTGTGTGTGTGTGTGTGTGTGTGTGTGTGTGTGTGCGCGTGCGCATCTGTGTGCCTCTGAGTGCATATGTGTGTGTGTGTGTGTGTGTGTGTGTGTGTGTGTGTGTGTGTGTGTGCGTGCGCGTACATGTGTGTGCGTGTACATGTGTTGGGTAACATGCCTTTTATAAGAATGACATTTCTTTAATCCCACAGTCAGACTCCACACCCACCACATATAGACAATACATATATAGATTCCTTTTTCTCTTGAAAGCCTATTCCATGCATTCCCCAACCATGGCGAGTCTACTCATTTCATGAATGGGGTACAACCCTAATAGCTCATTCATTCTTTGCAGAGGTGACAATCATCAGAAATCAGCCACTGTACACATGGGGCACCCAACTCCCACACTAACCCCTACCTCAGTCATGAGCAATGGGAAATACCAATCTAACACCAGCCTGGATAGGTTAATTCAAGCACCAAAAGGGAGATAAGCCTGAATTAGCCTGCAAGGCCAGCTAGCCTAGTACTTACCTATGAACTGATAAGAATTATGAAACTCTAATGCCTGGCAATATTGATGGAATGCATTCCTTAGCAATTTACCAGAAATTAAAAAAATGATAGGGGGATAGGACAAAAATATCGGGCAAAATCAGGAACATTTTACAAAATTCTGGACAGTTGAGAGGTAAAGTTCAGAAACAAAGTTTTCCATAATTCCATACCGTTTGTTCATAATAACAGCAGAAGAAACAGCAGAAAGAACTGAACACTAGGAAAATACTTTTTAGTCCTAGAAATTTGTCTTTTCACTTTAGGCCGAGAGGGTGGCAGTGGGAAGAAGACTATAATATGCAGACCCTTCGAACCAAACTCCACAGGAATGCACATGCTCTGTCACACCAACCCTCATTACCCTTCGAACCAAACTCCACAGGACTGCACATGCTCTGTCACACCAACCCTCATTACCCTTCGAACCAAACTCCACAGGACTGCACATACTCTGTCACACCAACCCTCATTACCCTTCGAACCAAACTCCACAGGACTGCACATGCTCTGTCACACCAACCCTCATTACCCTTCGAACCAAACTCCACAGGACTGCACATGCTCTTTCACACCAACCCTCATTACCCTTCGAACCAAACTCCACAGGACTGCACATGCTCTGTCACACCAGTCCTCATTACCCTTTGAACCAAACTCCACAGGACTGCACATGCTCTGTCACACCAACCCTCATTACCCTTCGAACCAAACTCCACAGGACTGCACATGCTCTGTCACACCAACCCTCATTACCCTTCGAACCAAACTCCACAGGACTGCACATGCTCTTTCACACCAACCCTCATTACCCCTCGAACCAAACTCCACAGGACTGCACATGCTCTTTCACACCAACCCTCATTACCCCTCGAACCAAACTCCACAGGACTGCACATGCTCTGTCACACCAGTCCTCATTACCCTTTGAACCAAACTCCACAGGACTGCACATGCTCTGTCACACCAACCCTCATTATCCTTCGAACCAAGCTCCACAGGACTGCACATGCTCTGTCACACCAACCCTCATTACCCTTCGAACCAAACTCCACAGGACTGCACATGCTCTGTCACACCAACCCTCATTACCCTTAGAACCAAACTCCACAGGACTGCACATGTTCTGTCACACCAACCCTCATTACTCTTCGAACCAAACTCCACAGGACTGCACATGCTCTGTCACACTAACCCTCATTACCCTTCAAACCAAACTCCACAGGACTGCACATGCTCTGTCACACCAACCCTCATTACCCTTCGAACCAAACTCCACAGGACTGCACATGCTCTGTCACACCAACCCTCATTACCCTTCGAACCAAACTCCACAGGACTGCACATGCTCTGTCACACCAACCCTCATTACCCTTCGAACCAAGCTCCACAGGACTGCACATGCTCTGTCACACCAACCCTCATTACCCTTCAAACCAAACTCCACAGGACTGCACATACTCTGTCACACCAACCCTCATTACCCTTCGAACCAAACTCCACAGGACTGCACATGCTCTGTCACACCAACCCTCATTACCCTTCGAACCAAACTCCACAGGACTGCACATGCTCTGTCACACCAACCCTCATTACCCTTCGAACCAAACTCCACAGCACTGCACATGCTCTGTCACACCAACCCTCGTTATCCTTAGAAACAAACCCCACAACACTGCACATGCTCTATCACACCCCAACTCTCATTTACCTCTAAAACCAAACTGCACAACACTCCGGATGCTCTATCACACCACCTGTCATTACCCCTACAAACTACCCTAGCTCCACACATTTACTCCCCTTACAGCTAGACTTCATGAAAAACCTACTCATACAACCTGAAATACTAGTGACAAGCCACACCAGCTCTAATTACCCCTAGAACCAAACAGCACTGCACATGCTGTGTCACACCAACTCTTATTACACCTAGAACTAAACTCCACATCACTGCACATGCTCTGTCACACCAGCTCTTATTACACCTAGAACTAAACTCCACATCACTACACATGCTTTTGGCTCTCAGGCACCTGCGCTTTGTCAATTGCTCCCAATCGACATTAAGGAAATCAATACCTATGCCAAATTCAGAATGCAACTCAAAAAACACTTCTTCATCCAAGCCAAATGCACCTGGTTCAACACAGGACTTGTCACTTAAATTATCTCCTTCCAAGTCTCTTTCTTCTCTCTCAAGATTTAATGAAGACTGACCCACTCTAGAAACGAATGCATATATTGTACGTTACAGTCTACTTAATGTACATCGCACTGTTCTTGTTCACTAGATTATATATATATCTGTATATATATATATATATATATATATATATATATATATATATATATATAACCTCGAATTACTGAAATGTCGAATTTCAGTATCTCGAGACTATAAAACCGAATCCACAAAACACCGACACAAAAAAAACGCGAAAGTCAAAACACCAAAAAAAACGCACACACAATACTACACATACACCACAAGACCCACATCACAACAAAAACAAACAAAACTACAGACATACACAATTCATACACACATAAGCAGGGGGGCAAGCCCCCCCACACCCCCCTACTTATATATACTAACTCCAAGATCGCACAAACACAAAACAGAAGCCGACTCACACATGCACATTCTCCGACCCCTCACACACACATCAAACACATCAGCACACTCACACACACTCTAACTCCCACTCAAAACCCTTAGAAAACACTTACCTGACATAACATCTACATCCACACATGGCACTGTTATTGCTTACATTTCTGTATTTTTGAGCCTGAGCCTGAAACTGGTCAATACTGACCAGAGCACAACCCCAGTAAACAAATATAGATAAATAACTTTGGGGGTTTGGAAGGTCAGTGTGACAAATGGTTCAAGAAGGATGAGCCACACCATAGGATAATGGAATTAAACCCTATCTACAGCCCAAATAATCTGGGTTCAATTAAAAGCTTGGACACCTGAGGAACTGGCAGAGAGAAATGGTTTTGCCCATCCAGAGGGGAGACCATTTATTGAACATGCTCCCAGAGGAGAGGTGTGGTCCACAGAAGTCAGCAGTCCTTGGATGTTGTCAAGACTACAGGACTGGGGACAGGAAAATAAGTACAAATCATTAAACAAAACTCAGCAGCAGAAGCAGCTGCCATCAACATCCAGCAGGGTGCCCTTATGATTCACACTGTTCCCATCCCTCTCAGAGAAACCCAGGTGGGGAAGGAGGAGCAAGTAGACCTAATGATGGGTGCAGGCACTGAGGCAAGTGGACTGACTTACAGCTCTGCCCATCAGCACATCCCACTAACTCTATCCTTTGCTGGGCCTACCTACCCCTCTTAATTATTCTCCAGACTTTCTCCACTAGGGTTGGGGCAGACAAGTGTTCTATGGGTAATCCAGGACTGTGCATCATCCTGTTGCCATGGAGGCATGTTCTAAGGGTAATCCAGGACTGTGCATCATCCTGTTGCCATGGGGGGATGTTCTAAGGGTAATCCAGGACTGTGCATCATCCTGTTGCCATGGAGGCATGTTCTAAGGGTAATCCAGGACTGTGCATCATCCTGTTGCCATGGAGGCATGTTCTAAGGGTAATCCAGGACTGTGCATCATCCTGTTGCCATGGAGGCATGTTCTAAGGGTAATCCAGGACTGTACATCATCATGTTGCCATGGAGGCATGTTCTAAGGGTAATCCAGGACTGTGCATCATCCTGTTGCCATGGAGGCATGTTCTAAGGGTAATCCAGGACTGTGCATCATCCTGTTGCCATGGAGGCGTGTTCTAAGGGTAATCCAGGACTGTGCATCATCCTGTTGCCATGGAGGGATGTAATGACTGACTTTCACATGGCCCTTGTGTTTGCTCGGTGTATCCAAGGGTCACGCCCCTGGCCTCTACTAGGGATGTTATGCAATAAGCATATAGATAACAACCCTCCACCCTGTGATGAGGATGCACATCCCTATAAGTGACCCCCCCCCGAGATGAGGATGCCCATCCCTATAAGTGACCACCCTCCCCCCTGAGATGAAAATGCTCATCCCTACTTCCCTTCAGATGCTGCATGATTCCTAAATTAGAGAAAGAGTAGTTTGTGGTATAACAAATTATTAAGTAACGGAGAACTTATTAATGGAGGTGTATCATCAGCAGTGCCTAATTATTAAGTAACGGAGAACTTATTACTGTGGCCATATCATCATCAGTGGCTAATTATTAAGTAATAGAGAGCTTATTACTGGGGCCATATCATCAGCAGTGCCCATACAGAGAGCAAGGGAAATTGCCGGTGTATGGTTAATATAATTTAACTGAATAAACTGACAGGTATGAGTTAAGTCGAATAAAAAGGCCAAAATAAGAAAATGCAATTGCAATATGTTGGCATTATAATTAAGACAATAAAGAGATTAATAATATACAGCAAAATACAGTGAGGTGATATTCAACTTCATACACTAGATGCACCTGTAAACATGGCAGGAAGCATTGCTCTGTTTTAATCGATACTGTAGAATCTGTAATAAAAGTAATTGTTTTATAGATATATGTGAAAGAAAAGAAAGACAGCTGAAATAATGAACCCTGAACATAGCTGCACCAGGAAATAGTTGTGATGGGTAACCCTGAACTGAAAAGTTAATACAGAGGGGTATGAAAATGTGCCACAGACAATAGTACAAGTCAGATTATGGACAAGAAATATTGACAATTAATATGTGACTGTGTAATATGTTAAATTTAAATGAGAAGATATATGTGCAAAGACAGTTTTATATGAAGATACATTTGTAGCGTCAGGAATGAAAAGCGAGGTAAGTTCCATCTCGACCGCAGTGAGCGCACTCAACAAATCCACCGCGGACGAAAAGGCCTGTTAGTAAATGTAAAAATACAAATGGATATGATCCCGATTCAAATCACAGCACTTAAAAACAGTAATCGTAAAAGAAATTCCATGTGTGGAAGCAAAAACTGCGTGTATATAGCAATGGTTGCACAAGCGTAGCAGCTACTTGTATACTGCAATGTGCCATACCAACGATGTCCAATGACAATGTGGATTTATTCACAAACATTTGAAGACTGCTAAGAGATCATCACATACAAATACACACTGATACTTTGTTCTAGCTGATTTGTTTACATTGATTAATGTTGATGTGACACCCTGACCCCATGTAAAACAGGAAAAGGGATTGATGATAATAAACACTATGTTAGTGATAAATGTTTCCATGAAAATACCAATATATCTCTGAAGAGTGCAACTGAGAAGAAAGTGAAACAAAAGGAAAAAGTTGTGCCTCACTAAGCAGCAACCACGGCCAAAAGATGTGGTGAATAAAAGGGAGCATTAGCTGTTGTTTAGTTGAGGAAGTGGTACCAGTAATGTCAAATGGCAAGTTGTTTTCAGTACTAGATAGAAATCAGGATTCAGGCAGACAAAGGCAATGGAGGAAAACTCCAAAAAAGTGTATATTTTATATTATTAAGCAGGAATAGATTTCTTGGGATACTGTTAGTTATTTTATCAGCACCAGATGTATTCCAGAATTCTTCACACATTCATTAGTCATTCAATCTTCATCAGCTGTATTAAAAAAACTGTTGCACAGGTAATTACAAACCTGAAATGTATTATAAACTTAATTTAATGATCTATTAGTGCATCGACAGATAAAAGAACATCGACAAGTTGTTGAACAGATTAAGACAACATAATTTCCAGCTAATGGTAATTAATAGTAAAATAAGAGTAACAAATCTGAAATGTATGGACCATATTTAAATATCAGAGGGACTGAAGCCTGATACAGAAAAGTTCAGAGCAGTTATGCAAATGCCAAAGCCAGAAGACAAGCAGGGATCACAAAACTCTTAGGAACGATTCATTATCTTGCAAATTATGTGCCTATATTTTCTGAAATATCTGTGCCTCTAAGTAAGCTGATACCACAAGATGTAGCACAGGAATAGAATTGTGTGCAAGACAAAAGTTACAAAATATTCTTGAAACTAGTTATAGATGCACCAGTGTTGAAATAATATAATGTGAATAAGCCATTTGAGTTGCAAGTATATGCCAATTAGAATGGCATAAGAGGTACAATTGTACAAGAGAACAAAGCCGTTCCTTAGAGTTCAAAGAGCATTTACAGATGCCCAAAAGAGATAGGTCAAATAGAAAGGGAACTGTTAACTAGTCGTACATTGATGTGCTGAATCACACAACTATGTTTAGGATAAACAAGCTAAGGTAGAAACAGACTCCAAAACCTTTAAAGAATAGTAGAAAGTCTTAGCACAAGGCACTGCTGAGGTAGAAATTGATGGCACTTAATCATATGAAAGTGAAGTAAAAATGAGACAAGAGACTGTAAGTAGCAAATGTTTTGAGAACATATTTAACCAAGAAGTAGGAGTGATTTGCTAGAAGAAAATATTATTTTGGTAATTCTGCAGAAACCTGTGGGAGAATAAAAAGCAAAAAGTTCCACAGAGGTACTTACACCAAACTAGAATTGAGTTTATTAAAACAAATAAATCTTATTTGTATTTTCCAGGAGGAAATAAACTATGACTAGGACTTAATGTTCAAACCAGACAAAATAATAATTTCCAATTAGTTGAAAAGGCAAATACTTGACAGGATACATGAATCACATTTAGCAATAGCAAAGAGCAAATAAGCATAAGAGATATGTAAGGTCCAAGAATATGAAGTCATACAGAATGAGTAGAACATACTTGTATCATACGAAGTGTTTGCCATAACAGAAATCCAACAGAAAATACTTTAACTGTTGTGCTCCGTGGTCATTGTACTAATAAAGGGCAGCTCTGTCTGTGAGATATGTTAAGCACAGATTTGTTCTAATTTAAAGAAATCATTTTCTGAAAAATCACTGTGACAGACAGAACATGTTTAAGTGTGATTGCTGCAGCAAAGTCTATATTCTTACACACAGGGGATACCAATGGTGTTATATCTGATAATTACCTGTAATACACAATTCAGACATTATAGGTTCACAGGTTCATAGGTAGGTACTAGTCTATCTGCCCGTGGGCATTTATAAGTCTAGCCAGACTGTGTCGGCTTTCGCCGCCCCATTGATCAATTAACTGATCCTCTGTCAAGCAGCGCTAATGAAGTGATGCCACAGGTGTATTTTCTGTTACCCATCCACTCGTCAAGGTTTCTCTTGAAGAGTGTTAGTGAGGGGCTCTGCCTGATGTAATTTGGAATTTTGTTCCAAAGCATGGGGAGTCTCTGTGACAGGAATCTATACCTCCAGCATGTTCTATTTATTGTTGTGGTGAGGTTTAGCTCACTAGAGCACATGGCATGCAGTGACTTGGATTTCTTTAGGTGGAGCATGGCCATCAATTCTGAGTTGGACATGGCTTTGTAAGTCAGGCAGAGATCACCTCTGAGTAAGTGATATGCCACTGAGTACAGCCAGAGTTTTTTCAGTCGGGCTGCATAGGACATATGTTTGAGACCAGTAATCCTCTTGGTGAGGTACTTTTGTGGTCTTTCCAGCTGTTGGAAGTGTCTTGTGAGGTACATCCCAAATGGGACATTGTACTCTATGATGGGTCTAATGAGTGATAAGTAGAGGGGCACTATAATCTCTTTATTTCTAGATACAAACCCTTTAGTAATTAGATGAGCCACATAGAAGGATTTCCTAACTACTTTGGCAATATGATTGTCAAAGGAGAGATTACTATCTACCTGGGTCCCCAGATCTCCTATTACCTTTTCTGTATTAAGGGGGCTGCCATCTATGTGGTAATTCGTGGGTGTTTTGTTTTTCCCAAACGGGATGACTATGCATTTTTTGGCATTTAGCTTGAGGCCATGACTTTGACACCAGGTGTCCGTCTCAGTAAGGCCCTTTTGAAGGATGTCCGTGTCAGCCAGAGAGTCAGTTATGGCTCCCAGTTTGCAGTCATTGCGAACTTGGTTAGCCATAGTCCTCCTGTGTTTGCCTGCACTTCTGAGAAGTATATGTTGAACAGTAGGAGTCCCAGGACTGAGCCTTGTGGGACACCACTTGTGACTAGTTTAGTCGGACCTGGAGCCCGCTATTCTTACCATGTGAGTTTTGTCTGTAAGCCAGTTGGCAACCCATCTCATGACATAGGGTTTTATGTTCAGGCTGGTGAGTTTTTCTGTAATACCCGAGTGGGGAATGGTGTTGAAAGCCTTGGCGAGGTCAAAGTAGGCTGTGTGAACCACCTTTCCCCTCATCTATGGCCCTGGTGACTGTCTCGAAGAAGTCAACCAGGTTTAGTAGGCATAATCTGCCCTTAACAAAGCTGAACTGGGTCGGGTCAAGTGTTTGGAGGTTCCCAATGTCTTTGTTAATGAGTTCCATGATGATGCGCTCCATAGCCCTGCAGGCCAGGCTAGTCAGGCTTATGGGGCAATAGTTACCAGGGTCAGTTGTGGCCCCTCATTTGTGGAGAGGAATAACCGTTGCTGTGTGCCATTCTATGGGCACATAGCCCGTGGAGAGGCTGAGGTTGAACAGCATGTTTTGGTGGGGGGTTAGTTTGTTCTGTAGTTCATGCAAGACGCAGCCTGAGACACCATCTGGTCCCACTGACGCTGTGTTTTTGGCTTTTGAAAGGGCTGTTTTCACCTATGCATCTGTGATTTTTGGGACACTACACTTTTCCAGTATTGTTGTGGCCCTTTTGGAGGTGAGAGAGGAGTGAAGTTTGCACTGAATCTATCTGCCAGGATGTTGGCAATATCAGTAGGTTCAGTATATTTTGTGCTGTTTTGCACTAGTTCAGTGCATATCTGCGAGTTGCCACTTAAATTCTTAACATAGCTAAAGAAGGCTTTGTGGTTATCTTTTGAATCCCTGGCTGTTTTTCTTTTGAAGTTAGCCTTGGATGATTTCATGAGGGACCTCAGTTTCTTACTGATACTGATCAGGGATGTCTTTCCTTCTTGGGATTTGCTTTTTTCTGAACTAGTTTCCTCCTTCTATTGTACAGCCTGTTTATTGCAGAGGTCCACCAATTTGGTTTCCTTCTCTTAGAGGAGTGAATCTTGGTTTTGCTAGGGATGGCACGATCCATGCATCCTTGTAGGTGCTCATAGAGTGCATTTGTAAAAGTTTCTGCATCTTGGGCAGCATTATTCTTTAGCATGGGGGCTGTGAAACTTACCACCTCTGTAAGGTGAAGTTTGCTTTAGAAAAGTTTTTTACTGTGGTTTTCTTAGTTGGGGGTGGTGGTAGGGTGTGGACATCCAGAGTGATTATGGTCTGATCTAACCAGTGACGGGTTGACCTGTGGTGTGGAACACCTGTCGCCCATGTTGGTGATGACCAGGTCCAATATGTTTTCACCTCTGGTAGGAGAGTTTACCAGCTGATCCAGGGCATTTGAGTTGATGAATTCCAGGAAGTGCTGGGCCTGGGAATTTGTACTTGAGTAGTTTTCCCAGTGAATGGTGGGGTAATTGAAATCACCCAATATCAGGGTGTTTGGTAGGACATTCATGGTTTTCCAGTGTCTCCAGAAAGGAGGAGTGGTGGTCCTGGATCATGGAAGGTGATCTGTAGCAGGCCACAATTTGCATTGTAGATTTGCCTGATGTTAGTTGCACATGGATGGTCTCAGAGGTATCATGCTACGCCATTAACCTGGAGGTGTAGGTATCCTTGATGAATATGGATACACCCCCTCCTTTTGTGTTTCTGTCCATGTTCTGTGGCCAAAATGTGTGGTATGAGTTGTAGCCTGGTAGTGCTGGGGTGTTCTTTGGAGCCTTGAACCAGGTTTCAGTTCCTGCACAGATGTCGACTTTCTCCATACTGAGGAGTGCTTTGAGCGCATGCATTTTGAGATTTAAA
This sequence comes from Protopterus annectens, assembly GCF_019279795.1. Taxonomy (NCBI): domain Eukaryota; kingdom Metazoa; phylum Chordata; order Ceratodontiformes; family Protopteridae; genus Protopterus; species Protopterus annectens. The sequence goes on from NC_056740.1 coordinate 461,621,987, forward strand.
CTCCTGGCATTGAGTAGCATAACCCTCAGTTTTTTAATTGTGCTGTTTACGGAGGTGGGTTTGACTTTTGAGCCTTGCCTAAAAAAGGCACTATGGGGGTAGCAAGAACCTTGGCCAGTATTTGAAAACCTAGGGGTAACAAGTGCAAGCTGTCTCTTGTGAAGCAACGCGGCTTGTCGAACATGTCGTCCCAGGCTGACAGACACTGGATCCCCTTTGAATGATACCAGAAGCTTAGCCAATTGATGAAACTGATCATTTTTTCTTTATACTGAGGTATCATTCTTGGTGAGCGCAGGATGCTACTCAGGGTCAGGATCATACAAGCCTGGGCTACATGATCAGAGAGCTCTTCCATGCCTCTTTTCATGTAGTCCAGGGAGCTACATCTCAGGTCATACACACCAACATGAACAATGACAGAGTCATATTTGTACTTGTTCTGGAGTGACCTGGGTGCTTGTGTTATGTGGCGGATTCTGGCTCCCGACAGGCAGCTAACAGTAACCTTCTGCTTGTCCAGCCTAGTGAGTGGGACGTCAGTGTGCCTGACTATAGAGTCACCTATTACTAGTGTGTTAGGTATGTTATTTCGCCTTAAGGGCTGTGATTGTGCAGCACACTAATTTTGTGTTTTATGTGTTGTCTGGTTTGTGACAGGAAATGCATGTTGTTTGGTTGTCTACTTTGGAGGTCTCTGATGCTTTTGCAGGTTTTTATTTAGAGCATCCGAGTATGATTTTGTGTATTTATGTGTATTTTTTGCCAGTGCTGTTTTAGTAGGCCTGTGTGCGGCTGGAGTTGTGGTGCAAGTGTTAACCTTCTCCTCTTGACTGTCTATTCCAGTCTTGGGTGGAGAGAGCGTAGCTTCCAGTTTGGCTATATAATTGCATCTCTCGCATATGTTAGTGTTTTGTGGTAGGAGGAGAGGGTTGTCTGTGTATATGAGGCAGTTGTAACATTGCCTCAGGATACCCAGATTCACCAGCTGGACTGGAGAGTGCACCTGAAGTTGCCCTTTGGTCATGCCTGAATAGTAAGGTGAGCTGCTTAGTCGCTTGGTTGGTGAGGGGTGGATAAAGAGCCTTGCCCTGCTGGGCAATCAGTGTCAGGGTATATTAATGCTTGCTATTAGGTCTGAGCAAGTGCTGGGCTGTAAGATGCTTGATGAGTGCTTAGGTTGAGAGTTAGACAAGTTTCAAGGGAAAAACTGAAGAGGAGACTTAGTGGAGCCAGGAATAATTTAACCGTAGCTAACTGGCACTACCCAGTGTGCAAAACCATGCAAACACAGTTTTTATAGTAGGGAAATGAAAGAGAGAGAAATTAGCCCAAAATGGCCAATAAACTACTAACGTCTGGGCTGGAACCACTCCTCCAGGGGCAAGATAGTTTGCTCAAAGCTCCCCTCTTTCACAGGTGAACAGAGAAAATTCCTTCTATCCAAGAAAGGAATGGGCGACTCAGAAACTAGTATCACAGCCCTAAATTCAGCACTAGCCTGAAAACTGGACTATACTAGCTTAGAAAGGCGGGAAACAAGCAGTTTTTTTTTTTTTTTTTTTTTTTTGTTTTTTTGAAAAGATAAGGCAAAAACAGTAAAAAATGCACTTAAAACAGTTTAAACGACTACAAATGATCAGAAAAGGCTATTGCACTTTAGTGTGTAGCCTACAACAGTTAAACAAATTATTTAAACAAAAAACAACGTTTTAAAAGTGCAGGCAGTCAAATAAGTACATTATGTGAAAAAAACAAGCTTTTAAATCACAATAAATGCTGGAAAATCTGCATTTAGGTGGAAAACAGTTAAGTACAGCAAGAAAATACAGAAAACTGATACTTAATCACTCCAAAGTCTCTCTCCTAAGCTAGAAGGTTTGTATCAGTTTAAGGCTTTCTAGTGCTACCCAGTAGGTTAGCTACAGGAAAGATGGGAAACAAGTGCAGATGTGGTCTTTTAAACCAAAAAGTTGAAACAGATGGGCAAACAGTCCAAATGGTCAATAAACTACAATTTCTGGGCCAAGAACCTCTCCTCTCATGGTAGACAGGCTACCTAGTGCTTACCACTCCCACTGATAAGCTAGAAGGCTTTCCTCCAACACAGAAAGGCTTGCAGGGCTCAGAAGCTTATCAACAGTCCTGGATACAGCAACTCTGTATCTGGCTTAGGCTAGTTACAGGAAAGGCAGGAAACAGGCACAAGTGTGACTTTCAAACCAGAAAGTTGAAAGAGATGGAAAAAAACTGCTCAAACAGCCAGTAGCTACGATTTCTGGGTCAGGGACCACTCCTCTTGTGGTAGATAGGCTACCTGATGCTAACCACTCCCACTGATAAGCTAGAAGGCTTCCCTCCAACACGGAAAGGCTTGGGGGGCTCAAAAGCTTACAAAGAATACTGGATACAGCAAATCTGTACCTGGACTAGACTAGTAACAGGTAAGGCAGGAAACAAGTGCAAACACAGGCTTTTTAAATCAGAAGGTTGAAAGAGATGGAAAAGCTTCCCAAAAGGCCAATAAACTATAATTTCTGGGCCAGAAATCACTCCTCCTGTGGTAGATAGGTTACCTAGTGCTTACTACTCCCACTAGAAGGCTTCTCTCCAACACAGAAAGGCTTGGAGGGCTCAGAAGCTTACCAACAGTCCTGGATACAGCAAATATGTACCTGGATTACACTAGTTATAGGAAAGGCAGGGACCAAACGCAAAACGGGTTTTTAACCAGAAACTAGAAAGAGATGGAAAAACTGCCCAAACGACCAATGAACTACAATTTCAGGGCCAAAACCCACTCTTCCCATGGTAGATAGGCTACCTAGTGCTTACCACTCCCACTGATAAGCTAGAAGGCTTCCCTCCAACACAGAAAGGCTTGGGGGCTCAGAAGCTTACATACAGTCCTGGATACAGCAAATCTGTATCTGGACTTGACTAGTTACAGGAAAGGCAGGAAACAAGCTTAGAATTTTTTTTGTTACAGAAAATCAGCTAAAACAGCAGTAAATACAATTCAAATTGTAGTGCAGGCCAGCACACCCAAGTGTGTAGCAACACTACAGCAAATACAGTTCAAATAAATGCAATTAAATTAACAAATGACTAAAAAACAAGTGCAGAAGGCAGCAAATTAGAAGGCTACTAACAAGCAATAATAAGTGCAGAGTAAGAGCGACTGAACAGATAGCACGCAGAAGAGCAACTAAGACAGTTACAGTAAGAGCAGATAAAAAAAATACACACATATATATATATATATATATATATATATTTTTTTTTTTTTTTTTTTTTTTAGGGAAGGAACAGAGCAGGATTAAGAGGTTACAGGGGTTGTCCTTCCCAAATGCTCTCTCTGTACACAGTAGGAGTGCCTGAAATCAGAATATGATCTCACTGCACTCAGTTGAGTGAGCAAATGAGATGGGCCCAGAAGGAGTATCCAAACACAAATTTACAAGAGGGGCGGGCAGTTTCAAAGCCACCAACAATAATACCAAAACAAGAACAGGGAAGGTGGGTGGGGAACTAACTGTAGAGAGACAGCCACAACTTCAGTTGAGTTAATATTCAGTGAAAAACATATAAATAAATTAAATACAGTACTATATGCAAAAGAGCAGATAAAAGTGTACTTAACTGTGTGGAAGATTTTCAGTCCATATATTTCTAGTTAATCACTGTATATAATCAGATCAGACAATAGTAGTAGAAGTAGCGAACGTAAACTCGTCAAGTCAAAAAGTAATAATAGAAAATATATAATTCTACAGCATTACTAAGTATTCGAAAGTAATCCAAGCAAGGCAGACAGTCTGTTTCCAGTCTTTCGAATACTTAGTAATGCTGTAGAATTATATATTTTCTGTTATTACTTTTTGACTTGACGAGTTTATGTTCGCTACTTCTACTACCATTGTCTGATCTGATTATATACAGTGATTAACTAGAAATATATGGACTGAAATTCTTCCACACAGAGAAGTTTCTTACACTGTTTTGTTTTTAGACCCACTACACCTTAGTGGGTTGTTTTGAGACTTTGGGGATACAACGGAGATTACTTGTTTTTTGATAAAAGTGTACTTAAATTCACTTATACGCCCAGCTGACTTCAGATAGATGTTAGCCGGCCAAAGCTCTGATATTAAGCAGAGATAATTCAAAATGTACCAGTTATATAAGGCAAGACAGGATGTCAGTGATGAGCTGAAACTACCCCCACTGCTATCAATGGCTACACAGAAATTTTAAAAAGTACTCTGTAGAGAGACAGCCACAACTTCAGTTGAGTTAATATTCAGTAAAAAACACAAATAAATTAAATACAGTGCTATATGCAAAACAGCAGATAAAAGTGTACTTAAATTCACTTATACGTCCAGCTGACTTCAGATAGATGTTAGCCGGCCAAAGCTCTGATATTAAGCAGAGATAACTGAAAATGTACCACTTATATAAGGCATGACAGGTTGTCAGTGATGAGCTGAAACTACCCCCCTCTGCTATCAATGGCTACACAGAAATCCAAAAAATACTCTGTAGAGAGACAGCCACAACTTCAGTTGAGTTAATATTCAGTGAAAAACACAAATAAATAAATTAAATACAGTACTATATGCAAAAGAGCAGAGAAAAGTGTACTTAAATTAACTTGTATGTCCAACTGATTTCAGGTAGTTGTTAGCCGGCCAAAGCTCTGATATTACAAAGGCTTTATTATGAATGGGAATTCAGATATATAACATAAGTTCATAGGAGGTTACTAGGCTAGAGGCCCTAGGGCCTTTAAAACCCTAACCATATTAATCCCAAGTATCCCCATTTGTTCTTTTTTGGTAGTTCACAGAATAAATTTATGAACAGCTACCCCTGTCTGTGAGGGACATGGGTGCCCCCAGGGGTGAAGTTGTGCTCATCCATCCAATTATCTGGGTTACATTTGAATGTGGTCATTGAACAGCTCTGTTTTACATGAATAGGAAGTCTATTCCAGAGATGCAGCAGTCTCTGGGAGACATATCTGTCTCTTCAGATTGTTCTGTTAATGTCACAAGTTAGGCAGAGATCGAGTGAGTGACTCTTGTGTCATTTGAGTTTTAGATGGGAAGCATTTCCATCAGGGTAGAGTTGGAAATTGCTCTATAGGCCAGGCGCAAATCACCTCTTAGCAGCCTATAAGATACAGACTAAAGAGACAGGGAATTCAGCCTGCCCATGTAGGTCATGGTTTGGAGTCCCTGTATTCTCTTAATGAGAAACCTCTGAGGTCTCTCCAGCTGCTGCAGGTGTCTGGTAAGCTACATGCAAAAGGGTGCATTATACTCTATTAGTGGTCTGATGAGGGTCAAGTACAATGGAGTTATAACATCCCTTCACCTGTATCCTATGCCCTTGCTTATGAGGTGCGCTATGTAGAAGACTTTCCTTACCACTGTGGAAACTTGGTGGTCAAAGTTCAGATTGCTATCAACCTGTGCTCCCAAGTCTTGCACCACTGGGTTGGAACTCGGGGGGGGGGGGTGCTGTCACTATTGTAATTTGTAAGGAATTCTGTTTTGCCAAATGGAATAATAATTCATTTTTTTTCATTTAGTTTTAGACCATGGCTTTGGCACACATCATTTGCTTGTGTTAGCCCTTCTTGTAATATGTTAACATTGTTGGGGGACTCAGTAATTGCTCCCAGTTTGCAATCACCAGTGAACATGGTGAGCCAATGGCTGTCTACTTTGGCCTGGACTTCTGAGAAATAGATGCCAAACAGTAAGTGGCCCAGCACAGACCCCTGTGGTACTCCACTGGTGATGGGTCTACTGCTGGAGGTAGAGTCAACAATTCTGACAGAGTGTGTTCTGCCAGTGAGCCAAATGGCTACCAGTCTAGTAACGTAAGGGTTAATGTCTATCTGGGAGAGTTTCTCAATGGTGTCAGAGTGGGGAAGTCTGTCAAAAGCTTTGGCAAGGTCAAGATAGGCAGTGTGCACTGTCTTACCTTCGTCCATGGCTTTGGCGACTTTTTCAAAGAAGTCCACCAGGTTTAATAAGGATGATTCTACCCTTAACAATGCCAAACTGGACTGGGTCTAGCGTTTGGAGCTTGCCTATGTCCTTGCTGATAAGGTCCATGATAATTCTTTCCATGGCCTTGCAGATGAGGCTGGTTAGACTTATGGGTCTGTTGTTCCCAGGGTCAGTTGAAGCCCCCCCAACTTTGTGCAGGGGGATTACTGCTGCTTTTCTCGATTCTGCAGGAGCACAGCCAGTTCTCAAGCTATGATTAAACAGAACATCAAGTGGGTCCACTAATTCTTGTTTTAGATTGTTTAATAAACAACCTGGGATATTATCTGGTCCAATTGAGACCATGTTTTTGATCTTACCGAGTGCAGAGATGACCTGTTCTCTAGAAATACTAGGCAGAAGGATGGTATCAGGAATGCTTTGGGATATAGTAGGGGGATAAGGGGGTAAAGTTTGTGCTGAATCTGTCAGATATCGTCTGCTGTAGTATGAGTGTTCTCAACCTGGTTATACTCCTAATTACCGAAATATCACTTACCTGAATCTCACTAGATCGGGTTGACAACACCAAACATTCACTTAAACGAATGTTCACATCACCAGAATTTTAAACAGGGAAAGGAGGCACTTAGCCAACATTCAACAAAAAAACATACTGAAGTATGTCAACCCCCTCTCCAAGTATATACCAACTCCAAGATCACACTATAGTGGTGAAAAGGGCAAATTTCCCCATGTTGGCCAGTTGCCTCCTTCCCTGTTTAAAATTCTGGTGATGTGAAAATTCATTTAAGTAAACATTTGGTGTCGTTGTTTAGATCTAGTGAGATCTGGGTAAGTAATACTTCAGTAATTAGAAGTAGACCCTCCTAACTCACCCCATCACATCCAGTCTGCACTATACTCAATCCCCTGGACAAGTGGAGAGAACTATGCAAACTACAAAATGTCATGAGAAACAACAGCAGGAAAAGATATGAGAAGTGGCATTTCATGGTTTTGGTGCATAGTAATGCACCAATGTGGGGGGTTAAGTCTCTTATATACTCAATTGTTAATAGTCAGTAAACTGAATAATCAGAAAACTGAAAAGTAAGTTATCTACCTTAGAAGCATTAGCAATGCCTGAAAATCAATACAGAATAAAGAAAATTAATTTTACTACAACAGCCGCTGGCAGTCTACCTGGTGTATATCTTAAATAGCAGCTGGGGGCTATTACATATACAGTTTCTATTCTGATAAATCGATCCACCATATCTGAAAAATAAAGCCCCACGGCTATGGAAAAAAAATCATTCATTATTCCATTGCACAAGGGTAGAATCAATACAGATCTTTCAAACTACAGGCCAACTGCCATTTTATATCCACTATCAAAATATTAGAAAACTGTATTCACAAGGACTGCATCAACTATCTAATAAATAAGCAGTTCTGCATTCACTTCACGTCTTCCATCCTCATCACAGCACATTTACTGCTTTGCTGATGTTTTTAATACTGTCAACATGCACTGAAATGCTGGAAGCCTAGTCTCCACCATCTTCCTAGACTTATCAAAAGCTTTTGAGGCTATCTCTTACCTGAAACTCTTACATAACTCTCATCCTTAGAGCACACCGACTCTTCACTGCAATGGTTCCGTACCCACCACTCAAACAGAGCACTAGCAGTGAAGTGGAAAAATGATTTCCACCTTTAGGCCTGTGACTACTGGCATCCCATAAGGATCTATATTAGGCCCCCATACTTTGCAACATATTCATCAATGACCTCTACATTGATACAAAAAATGTTACTTTAATTCAATATGCTAAAGGCTGTACTCTAATCTGTCCTGCCAAATCTGTCTGTAAACTCCAGGACCTTGCACAACAATCCTTCTTATTGATCAAAACATGGCTAAATAATTAACAACTCGTTTTAAACCCTAAAAAACCAAATTACTGCTCTTCACCCTGAAACACATCTCTACAAAAACACTCTTCACTGTCATCTCTGCCCAAAACACCACAATAGAACAAGTAAAGCACACAAAATTATTGGCTGCCATCATAGATGACCAGTTGAAATTTGACCAATATGTATCACATATGATTTTAAAAAATCATCAAAAACTAGAAACATTATACAAAGTAAAACCTACCTTACTACCATCTCTCTCCTATACTGCTCTAATCTTCACTAAACTTCATGTCTCACAACTGCATGTACTTGAGTAATATTATAAAAAAAAAAACAACAACTTTGCAGTAATCTATAACAACAGAAAACACCACTGCCTAGCTCTCAGAGAATTAAACTACAGCCTTGTGCCACTTAATGTCCAGGACAGGTTCGAGCCCACAGACCGTTAAACAATGAAGACATTAAGCGCACACAGTGTTCTTTACATTGTGCTTCACTTGACATCCTTCGGCATTTAGGTCTGCGTAGTCACTTCACATCCTTTGGCATTTAGGTCCGCGTAGTCACTTCACATCCTTCGGCATTTAGGTCCGCATAGTCACTTCACATCCTTCGGCATTTAGGTCCGCGTAGTCACTTCACATCCTTCAGCATTTATATCCGCGTAGTCACTTCACATCATTCGGCATTTAGGTCCGCGTAGTCACTTCACATCCTTCGGCATTTAGGTCCGCGTAGTGTACAGATGCTGCTGAACATTGTGCGGAAGGATAGAAGTGGCGCACATCTGTAGTTAAACTACCACATTACCTAGACCTTTCTCAGGTAATGACAATACATAAATTTTTAGTCAGAAATTTGTCCAGCCCTTAACAACTTAATACATCACTACTCTCCCAACGGAGTAGAACAGTTTAGTAAGAAATCACTAATCACTATCTGCCACAAGAGTGGTTTCTGGCCGAGAAATTGTAGTTTATTGGCTGTTTGAGCAGTTTTTCCATCTCTTTCAACTTTCTATGTTTGCGCTTGTTTCCCACCTTTCCTGAAAGTAGTCCAGTCCAGATACAGATTTGCTGTATCCAGGACTGTTTGTAAGCTTCTGTGCCCCCAAGCCTTTCTGTGTTGGAGGGAAGCCTTCTAGCATATCAGTGGGAGTGGTAAGCACTGGGTAGCCTTTCTACCACAAGATCCAGGTACAGATTTTTAGTTTTAGCACTTGAATGTGCTTATTCGTGCTCAGCACTTGTTCAGAACTTGTTCTAATCACTAAATAACCTATAAATTACTAAAGCACTCAACTGTCCTCTTTACCTAGAGAAAAACAGCTCTTGTACTCACTTTCCTCACTTATCTAGAGGAAAATAGTTTTTTATTCAGGCATGTCCAAGGGTCAGCTCCCAGTGTTCTCTCCTGTCTATCTGATGAATCTGGCCATCTTGGGGCAATGTAGCAATTGCCTCATGCACAGAGACAACTCTCTCCTCCTACCACCCAACACTACAACCTGTGAGAAATGCACTTATCTAGTCATCTAGTCAAACTGGAGGTAAAGCTTTCTCCAACCAAGAATGAACTTGACAGTCAAGAGGAGAAGGTAAACCCTTGCACCACACCACACTCATCACATAGTCTCACTAAATCTACACCACCAAAATCCACACATAGTAACACAAAAACATTCGCGGAGGCTCTCAATAATAATCTGACTAAGCAACAGAGACCTCCAAAGCAGAAACGCAAGCAACCTCTATCCCCCAACACAACCCAAATGACACATAGCCCACAGACTCAGTGTGCCACTCAACCACAGCCAATAAGGCAAAACAATGTACCCAACACACTAGTCATAGGTGCCTCTATAGTCAGGCACACTGATGTCCCACTCACAGGGCTAAACAAGAAGAAGGTTACTGTCAGCTGCCTGTCGGGTGCCAGGATCTGCCACATAACCCACGCACTCAGGTCACTGCACAAGTACAAATATAACTCTGTCATTGTCCATGTTGGCGTGAATGACCTGAGACATACCTCCCTGGACTACATGAAAAGAGACATGGAAGAGATTTCAGATCTTTTAGCCCAGGCAGGTATGACCCTAGCCCTCAGCAGCATCCTGCCATCACCCAGAATGATACCGCAGTAAAAGGACAAATTGATTGGCTTCAACAATTGGCTAAGCTTCTGATGTCATTCTAAGGGGATCCAGTATCTGTCTGGCTGGGATAACATGGTCCGCAGACCACTATACTTTGCCTGAGATGGCCTGCACCTGTCGCCCCTGGGATTTCGGATACTGGCTAAGGCTCTTGCCGACCCTATAGTGCCTTTTTTAGGCAAGGTTCAAATGACAAATTCACCAACATAACAGGAACAGGCAAGCAAAAACTGAGGGTAATGCTACTCAATGCTAGAAGTCTAAATCTCAAAATGCACTCACTTGAGGCACTCCTTAAAATGGAGAACATCGATATCTGTGCAGTGACTGAGACCTGGTTTAAGGTTCTAGAGAGCAGCCCTTCATTACCAGGCTATAACTCATATCACACTTTTCAGCCATCTAACCTGGACCACAATACACAGGTGGAGGTGTGTCCATATTCATTAAGGATATCCACACCTCCAGGCTAGTTGTGCAGCATAATGCTTCCGAGGTTATCCAAGTGCAACTAACTCTGGGCAAAACTGCAATCCAAATAGTAGCTTGCTACAGATCCCCCACCATGCCCCAGGATTCCCACTCCTCTTTTCTTGACATACTGAAAAATATTAGGGTTCAACCAAACACCCTAATAATGGGTGATTTCAACTACCCACCATTAACTGGGAAAAATAATCGTGTACCAACTCGTTCACTCAATGCTTTCTGGAATTCATAAATTCCAATGCCCTGGATCAACTTATCCACACCCCCACCAGGGGCAACAAAATCCTAGACCTAGTCATTAGCAACATGAGTGGCCAGTGTTCCACACCTAAAGTCAACTCCTCATTGGTCAGATCCGACCATAAGCTAATCACCCTAGATATCCGCATCCTGCCCCCACCCACTATTAAGGAAACCACAGTAAAACATTTCTCCAAAGCCAACTTCATGCTTCTTAAGACAGAAGTGACAAACTTAATGACACCCATGCAGATGGACAATACAGTTACAACTGCTGAATCCTACACAAATGTACTCTATAAGCACTTACGTGAGTGCATGGATCATGGTATCCCAAACAGAACCAAGATGCTATCCACCAAAAAAAGGAAGTCAATCTGGTGGTCCTCTGCCATAAACAAACTCTACAACAGAAGGAAGAAACTGTTGCAAAGGAGAGAAAATCCCATGAGTGGAGGAACTCCCTGGTCAGCCTCAGTAAGAAGCTGAGATCCCTTATAAGATCCTCCAAAGCTAGCTACAAAAACAAAATCGCGACTGATTCTAAGGGCAATCACAAAGCATTCTATAGCTATGTCAAGAACCTCAATGTAAACACCCATATCTGCTCTGAGTTATGGCACAACAGCAAGAAAATTACAGAACCAACTGATATTGCCACCAACCTGGCAGATAGGTTCAGTGCTAACTTTACCCCCCTCTCACCCCCTAAAGGGCCCATATCTGTACAGGAAGAATGCAGAGTCCCTGTAATCACATCTATGCAGGTAAAAGCTGCAGTTTGTAAAACTAAAAACACAGCATCCATGGAACCGGAAAACATGCATTTTACATGAACTTCAGAATGAACTGGCTTCCCACCTAAGCACTATGTTCAATCATAGTCTCACGTCAGGCTTTCTGCCCACTGAATGGCACACAGCAACAGTTATCCCACTCTACAAAGGGGGAGCCACCACTAATCCTGGGAACTATTGCCCTATTAGCCTGACGAGCCTGGTCTGCAAGGCCATGGAACATACATATCATCATGGAACTCATAAATAAAGACAATGGTAACCTCCAAACTCTGGATCCACCCAGTTTGGGTTTGTGAAAGGCAGATCATGCCTTCTGAACCTGATTGACTTCTTTGAGGCAGTCACCAAAGCCATAGACAAAGGTAAGGTGGTTCACACAGCCTATCTTGACTTTGTCAAGGCTTTCAACACCATCTCCCATTCCCGAATTATAGATAAACTCACTAAACTAGGTATAAATCCCTACATCACAAGATGGGTTGTCAGCTGGCTCACTGACAGAACCCACACTGTAAAAGTTGCAGACTCCAAATCTGACTCCAAACCAGTGACAAGTGGTGTACCAAGGGTTCATTCCTGGAACCTCTCTTGTTTGGTATCTACTACTCTGAAGTACCGGCTAACACAGAAGGCCTCTGGCTAATGAAGTTCACAGATGACTGCAAACTAGGAGCCATAGTTGTGTCCCCAAATAATGTGGACATCCTACAGAAGGGCCTCACTGAGACAGATGCCTTGTGTCAGAGACATGGCCTCAAGCTCAATGCCAAAAAGTGCATTGTCATCCCCTTTGGTAAAAACTCTGTACCCATGAACTGCCACACAGACTGCAGTCTACTTAATGGTGAATGTGAGATAAGAGACCTTGGGACCCGGGTGGACAGTAGTCTCTCCTTTGACAATCACATTGCCAAAGTAGTCAGGAAATCCTTCTATGTGGCACACCTCATCACAAAAGGGTTCTCATCCAGGAAATCAAGAGGTCATTGTTCCCCTCTACTCGGCACTCATTAGACCCATTATAGAGTACAATGCCCTTTTTGGAATGTACCTCACAAGACATCTGCAGCAGCTGGAAAGGCCACAGAAGTACCTTACAAAGAGGATTACTGGCGTCACACAGATGCCCTACACTGACCATCTAAAAGAACTCCAGCTTTACTCCATCGCATATCACCTACTCTGAGGAAATCTCTGCCTAACATATAAAGCTATGTCAAACCCAGAACTATTGGACATGCTACACCTAAAGAAATCCCAATCCCTCCAAGCTACACGCTGTAAGGACCTAAACCTTGTCACCACAATAAACAGGACATGCTGGAGGGATAGATTCCTGTCCCAGAGACTTCTCATACTCTGGAACAAGCTACCCATCTATGTCAAGCAAAGTTCCTCATTAGCACTCTTCAAGAAAAATCTTGATGAGTGGATGGGAAATAGGAAATACACCCCGGGGATCACTTCTGTGGCTCTGCTCAACAAGAGCACAGGAAATTAACTTTCTTGGGTGGCATATGCCAGGGAACCTTGTTGGCTAGGCTTACTTAGGCCATTGGGCCAATAGCCTAGTACCTACCTATGAACCTATAACCAAATCATTTAATACTGCAGGTGACTCTCTGTATTAAAACAGTGTAGCTAAACTATGGAACCACATCCCACTACCAGTGGAACTCATTCAGAAAGCAAACTCATTTAAAACACAACTGAAATTTCACCTGTCAATGGATCTCCTCCAGTACATCTCCAGGACAAAAGTCACTGTTATCTTCAGCTTTACCATATCATCAAACCATTTCTCCTCATTCTGAATCCTACAACCCATAATCAGTCTTTACCAGTACCGGAATAGTTTTACTAGCATCTCCCAGCTGTATACATAGTTTTGTGATACTGCTCAGCTCAACTTCTATATTTGTAATATAAACCTTATGATATCCATACACACACACACACACACACACACACACACACACACACACACACACACACACATGCACAGACACACACAGGCACACACGCACACACACACACACACACACACACACACACACACACACACACACACACACACACACACACACACACACACACACACACACACACACGCGCATGCACACACACACACAAGCACACACATACACACACACACACACACACACACACACACACACACACACACACACACACACACACACACACACACACACACAGAAACACACACACAGACACACACAGACAAACACACACATATATATAATTGTTTCTGAACATGCTTTACTATCCATCTCTTAAATACAATATTATCTAATTCCTTCACTGACCTCCATTTTTTTGACTTCCTAAGCACATGATTTATCTGACAAACCAACAAATACACCTCTTCACATTCTCAATGCTCAGCACCTACCAGTTCATAATTACCTTTTATACTGCAATTGTTTTCCTTTATTCCATATAAATATATATATATATATATATATATATATATATATATATATATATATATATATACATATAATTAGCCAATATATGAGTATATGTTAATGTATGCTCATTAAGGTCTATTCATGTAAATTACCGAATGCCTGTTTGAAAATGTTTGCAATATGTTGGAGCTTTTCTCCCAGGCCTCCTCTCTAAAAGAGTTTTTGACTAACCCAGTTGGACAGACCTGGTAAATAAAAGCAAACTAAATAAATAAACATATGCTACTAACATGTCCTACTCCCATGAAGTACTTGACTGACATCACAGTGGGGTCTGCAATGGAAATGTACAAGCTCACTGTACCCCACCTATGTTCTTGCGCCTAACATGCATCTGTTCTGTGATTACATGTCTTCAGTATCACCTCCAGGGTTGTTGTATCATGTCTCTTACGTGCCCCCACATCTACTCCTTAATGGGAGAAGAGTCAACATTTGTCTCCAACCCATGAGAGCTCCAATAAGTGCCTAAGAGTTAGATGATTTTTGGCTCATCTGGCTCATACTCATGGCTTTATCCCTTTATACCAATAGAACTAGCATCCTTATGATTTTTAAATGAATAGGTTCATAGGTTCATACGTGTTTACTAGGTTAATGACCACAAGGGCCTTTTTATCTTTGTCTGCTCGCTTAGGGCAATGCAGTGGTGCTGCAGTTATCATTGTCGCCTCACAGCAAGAGGTTCTCCGGTTCAATTCTTGGCTGAGATGCCTTCTGTGCAGAGTTTGCATGACCTCACTGTGTTTGTGTGGGTTTCCTCTGGGTGCTCCGGTTTCCTCCCACATTCCACAGACATGAGTCTGAAGTGTTTCTCTTGAGGCTTCCTCTGAAAATGGGGTCTGTCCCAGACAGACTCCCTGTGAAGAAATGGTAAATAAATATTAACCCAAGTCAAATTTAGAGAACCCTTACCAGGTCCAGGTCTATGACACCAATGTTCTGCTGACACACTTGCATGTTACCAGAAAAAAATAGCAGCAAAAATAGGGAATCGTAATTTACAACCAAAAAGGAGATGTGAGGTGCACTCCATACTGGTCACTTCTGGTTACTACTGCTTACACAGGACGAGCTTTATACTGATTTCATGAAGTTTAATTATGCCCTGACTTAGGAATGGGGTGCATACCAATCAAGGTGGGTAAAAAAAACTAAGCATTTAGAGAAATTAAATTGTGGGCATCAAAACAGGATTCCACCAGTACAAAAGCGGAAAAGTATTTTTCTTCATCCTAAATACAACAAATGATTTCTAAAATAAATCTACACAAACTATACCTAGAGTCTGATGATCATAATGAATGCTTAGTGTGGAAGCAGAGAAAATAATGACTACAAAAGACATGTAACACAAACAACAATACATTATTTTAAAAAGTTGACTGTCTTGTTATTGACCCTGAATACACAAGTCCAGTAGTGGAGATTTCAGTCTTTCAGTTACACCACTGAGAAAGGAGGATGTTTTTGGCCACCACTTTTTATACCTTCACCACAGTTACATTATGTATTCCCAGGTCTTATTGTTTCATACCCAAAGCAACTTAATTTCTCTTAATCACTTAAGGTAAAGTAATAGTTGTACTAAATTTGAATATCTCAGCTCAATTATCTACCAGTGTTTAATAAAACATCTGTAAAAGATGAGAAAACTGAGTGCCTTGTGATATTTTTAAAAATCAGTGAACTACGCTTAGAAAGGACCCTTCCCATGCTCCAGCTTTGTGAATGCTCATATAGAGCTGTGTGCATCCCCAGGCTTTGTGAATGTTCATATAGAGCTGTGTGCATCCCCATGCCTAGTGAATGCTATTACTTTTAAAGTTGTTTAAGTCATTTCTTTGTTGTTTAACTGTTGTAGGCTACAAATTAAAGTGTGCTAGCCTGTTAAAAGCATTTAAAGTGAGAGTGGGGAGCTTTGATCAGCCTATCTGTCCCTGGAGGAGTGGTCTCAGACCAGCAACTAGTAGTTTATTGGCTGTTTTGGGCAAATTCCTATCTCTTTCATCCCCCTGCCTTAAAACCCATATTTGCATGGTATTGCACTTGTATACTACTCAGCCAAGCTCCTCGTGATGTCCTGCAGAGTACTACAAGCAGCAGAGTAACAAAAGAGTGACTTTCAATTGATTAAGTATTTTTTATTTCTCTGCATTTTCCCTGTGACTACTAATCTTGCTGAAAAGCAATTTCTAGAATTTCCTTAAAGAAACGTTCTTTGCTGTATACTATACTGTTTTTTGCTGCTAGCACTTTTAAAGACGTTTAAGTCATTTTTTTGCTGTTTAACTGTTGCAGGCTACACACTAAAGTGTGTTAGCCTGTTATAAGCAATGAAAGTGTTTTTGTGAAAGTTTATTCATCTTCTGCTTAAAAAAAGAAAAAAAAAATATTCATTTCCCGCCTCTTCTAAGCTAGTCTAGTCCAGGTTCTGCTGAATTCAGGGCTGTGGTATAAGTTCCTGTGTTGCCCATATCCTTACTTGGATAGGAGGAAGTTTCTCTGTTCACCAGTGAGAGTGGGGAGCTTTGAGCAGCCTACCTATCCCTGGAGGAGTGGTCTCAGCCCAGCAACTAGTAGTTTATTGGCCATTTTGGGCTAATTCCTATCTCTTTCATCTCCCTGCCTTAAAACCCGCATTTGCATGGTATTGCACTTATATATTACTCAGCCAAGCTCCTTGTGGTGTCCTGCAGAGTACTACAAGCAGCAGAGCAACAAAAGAGTGACTTTCAACTGATTAAGTATTTTTTATTTCTCTGCATTTTCCCTGTGACTGCTAATCTTGCTGAAAAGCAATTTCTAGTATTTCTGTGCCTTAAAAAAACTTTCTTTGCTGCATACTATACTGTTTTCTGCTCCTAGCACTTTTAAAGTTGTTTAAGTTGTTTTTTTTTTTGTTTAACTGTTGTAGGCTACACACTAAAGTGCGCTAGCCTGTTATAAGCATTTAAAGTGTTTTTGTGAAAGTTTATTGTAACTTCTGCTTAAAAAAACAAAAAAAACCCAAAAAACTATTCTTGTTTCCCACCTTTTCTAAGCTAGTCTAGTCCAGTTTTCAGGTTCTGGTGAATTCAGGGCTGTGGTATAAGTTCCTGTGTTGCCCATATCCTTACTTGGATAGGAGGAAGTTTTTCTGTTCACCAGTGAGAGTGGGGAGCTTTGATCAACCTATCTGTCCCTGGAGGAGTGGTCTCAGCTCAGCAACTAGTAGTTTATTGGCCGTTTTGTGCTAATTCCTATCTCTTTCATCTCCCTGCCTTAAAACCCGCATTTGCTCAGTTTTGCACTTGTATATTACTCAGCCAAGCTCCTCGTGGTGTCCTGCAGAGTACTACAAGCAGCAGAGTAACAAAAGAGTGACTTTCAACTGATTAAGTATTTTTTATTTCTCTGCATTTTCCCGGTGACTGCTGCTCTCACTGAAAAGCAATTTCTAGTATTTCTGTGCCTTAAAAAACTTTCTTTGCTGCATACTATACTGTTTTTTCCTGCTAGCACTTTTAAAGTTGTTTAAGTCATGTTGTTGTTGTTTAGCTGTTGTAGGCTACACACTAAAGTGTGCTAGCCTGTTATAAGCATTTAAATTGTTTTTGTGCAAGTTTATTGTATCTTCTGATTAAAAAAAGAAAAAAATATATATTTTTGTTTCCCGCCTTTTCTAAGCTAGTCTAGTCCACTTTTCAGGTTCTGCTGAATTCAGGGCTGTGGTATAAGTTCCAGTGTTGCCATATCCTTACTTAGATAGGAGGAAGCCTTTCTGTTCACCAGTGAGTGGGGAGAACTTTGAGCAGCCTATCTGTCCTTCAAGGAGTGGTCTCAGCCCAGCAACTAGTAGTTAATTGGCCATTTTGGGCTAATTCCTATCTCTTTCATCTCCCTGCCTTAAAACCCGCATTTGTGTGGTTTTGTGCTTGTATATTACTCAGCCAAGCTCCTTGTGGTGTGCTGCAGAGTACTACAAGCAGCAGAGCGACAAAAGAATTACTTTCAACTGATTAAGTATTTTTTATTTCTCTGCATTTTTCCTGTGACTGCTAATCTTGCTGAAAAGCGATTTGTAGCATTTCTGTGCCTTAAAAAAACTTTCTTTGCTGCATACTATACTGTTTTTGCTGCTAGCACTTTTAAAGTTGTTTAAGTCATTTTTTGTTTTTTAACTGTTTTAGGCTACACACTAAAGTGCACTAGCCTGTAATAAGCATTTAAAGTGTTTTTGTGAAAGTTTATTGTATCTTTTGCTTAAAAAAAGAAAAAAAATATTCTTGTTTCCCGCCTTTTCTAAGCTAGTCTAGTCCAGTTTTCAGGTTAGCTAGTCTAGTCCAGTTTGCAGGTTCTGCTGAATTCAGGGCTGTGGTATAAGTTCATGTGTTGCCATATCCTTACTTGGATAGGAGGAAGTTTCTCTGTTCACTAGTGAGAGTGGGGAGCTTTGAGCAGCCTATCTGTCCCTGGAGGAGTGGTCTAAGCCAAGCAACTAGTACTTTAATGGCTGTTATGGGCTAATTCCTATCTCTTTCTTCTTCCTGCCTTAAAACCCACATTTGCATGGTTTTGCGCTTGTATACTATGCAGCCAAGCTGCTCGTGGTGTCCTGCAGAGTACTACACACAGCAGAGCAACAAAAGAGTGACTTTCAACTGATTAAGTATTTTTTATTTCTCTGCATTTTCCCTGTGACTGCTAATCTTGCTGAAAAGCAATTTCTAGTATTTCTGTGCCTTAAAAAAAACTTTCTTTGCTGCATACTATCCTTTTATTGCTGCTAGCACTTTTAAAGTCGTTTAAGTCTTTTTTCTGTTGTTTAACTATTGTAGGCGACACACTAAAGTGTGCTAGCCTGTTATCAGCATTTAAAGGGTATTTGTGAAAAGTTTATTGTTTCTTCTGCTTAAAAAAATTATATATATTCTTGTTTCCCGTCTTTTCTAAGCTAGTCTAGTCCAGTTTTCAGGTTCTGCTGAATTCAGGGCTGTGGTATAAGTTCCAGTGTTGCCATATCCTTACTTGGATAGGAGGACATTTCTCTGTTCACCAGTGAGAGTGGGGAGCTTTGAGCAGCCTATCTGTCCCTGGAGGAGTGGTCTCAGCCCAGCAACTAGTAGTTTATTGGCCGTTTAGGGCTAATTCCTATCTCTTTCATCTCCCTGCCTTAAAACTCACATTTGTGCAATTTTTCCCTTGTATCCTACTCAACCAAGCTCCTTGTTGTGTTCTGCAGCATACTACAAGCAGCAGAGCAACAAAAGAATTACTTTCAATTGATTAACTATTTTTTATTTCTCAGCATTTTCACTATGACTGCTAATCTCGCTGAAAAATTATTTCTAGCATTTCTGTGCCTTAAAAAACTTTCTTTGCTGCATACTATACTCTTTTTTGCTGCTAGCACTTTTAAAGTTGTTTAAGTCATTTTTTTGTTTTTTAACAGCCTATCTGTCCCTGGAGGAGTGGTCTCAGGCCAGCAACTAGTAGTTTATTGGCCATTTTGGGCTAATTCCTATCACTTTCATCTCCCTGCCTCATAACCCGCATTTGTGCGGTTTTGCACTTGTATACTACTCAGCCAAGCTCCTTGTAGTGTCCTGCAGAGTACTACAAACAGCAAAGTGAGAAAAGACGGACTTCAAACTGATTAAGTATTCGTTATTTCACTGCATTTTCCCTGTGATTGCTAATCTCGCTGAAAAGCAATTTCTAGCATTTCTGTGCTTTAAAAAAAATTCTTAGCTGCATACTATACTGTTTTTGCTGCTAGCACTTTTAAAGTCGTTTAAGTTATTTTTTTTGTTGTTTAACTGTTGTAGGCTACACACTAAAGTGTGCTAGCCTGTTATAAGCATTTAAAGTGTTTATGTGAAAGTTTATTGTACCTTCTGCTTAAAAAAAATCATTTTTCCTGCCTTTTCTAAGCTAGTCTAGTCCAGTTTTCAGGTTCTGCTGAATTCAGGGCTTTGGTATAAGCTCCTGTGTTGTCCATATCCTTATTTGGATAGGAGGAAGTTTCTCTGTATACCAGTGAGAGGGTGGAGCATTGAGCAGCCTATCTGTCCCTGGAGGAGTGGTCTCAGCCCAATAACTAGTAGTTTTTTGGCCATTTTGTGCTAATTCCTATCTCTTTCATCTCCCTGCCTTAAAACCCGCATTTGCGTGGTTTTGCACTTGTATATTACTCAGCCAAGCTCCTTCTGGTGTCCTGCAGAGTACTACAAGCAGCAGAGTGACAAAAGAGTAACTTTCAACTGATTAAGTATTTTTTTATTTCTCTACATTTTCCCTGTGACGGCTAATCTTGCAGAAAAGCAATTTGTAGCATTTTTGTGCCTTAAAAATTTTTTTTTCTGCATACTCTACTGTTTTTTGCTGCTAGAACTTTTAAAGTCGTTTAACTTGTTTTTTTTTTGTTTGTTGTTATTTAACTGTAGTAGGCTACACACTAAAGTGCACTAGCCTGTTATAAGCATTTAAAGCTTTTTTTTGTGAAAGTTTATTGTATCTTCTGCTTAAAAAAAGAAAAAAAAAAAAGATATTCTTGTTTCCCGCCTTTCCTAAGCTAGTCTAATCCAGTTTTCAGGTTCTGCTGAATTCATGGCTGTGGTTAAAGTTCCTGTGTTGCCCATATCCTTATTTGCATAGGAGGAAGTTTCTCTGTTCACCAGTGAGAGTGGGGAGCTTTGAGCAGCCTATCTGTCCCTGTAGGAGTGGTCTCAGCCCAGCAACTAGTAGTTTATAGGCCGTTTTGGGCTAATTCCTATCTCTTTCATCTCCCTGCCTTAAAACCCAAATTTGTGCGGTTTTGCACTTGTATACTACTCAGCCAAGCTCCTTGTGGTGTCCTGCAGAGTACTACAAGCAGCAGAGAAACAAAAGAGTAACTTTAAACTGATTAAGTATTTTTTATTTCTCTGCATTTTCCCTGTGACTGATAATGTCACTCAAAACTGATTTCTAGCATTTTTGTGCCTTAAAAAGCACATTTGCACTGTTTTGTGCTTGTATACTACTCAGCTAAGCTCATTGTGGTGTCCTGCAGAGTACTACAAGCAGCAGAGTGACAAAGGAGTGACTTTCAACTGATTAAGTATTTTTTATTTCTCTGCATTTTCCTTGTGACTGCTAATCTCACTGAAAAGTGATTTCTAGCATTTCTCTGCCTTAAAAGAACTTTTTTTGCTGCATACTATACTGCTTTATGATGCTAGAACTTTTAAAGTCGTTTAAGTTGTTTTTTTTTTTGTTGTTTAACTGTTGTAGGCTAAACACTAAAGTGCGCTAGCCTGTTATAAGCATTTAAAGCTTTTTTTGTGAAAGTTTATTCCATCTTCTGCTTAAAAAAAGAAAAAAATATATTCTTGTTTCCCGCCTTTCCTAAGCTAGTCTCATCCAGTTTTCAGATTCTGCTGAATTCATGGCTGTGGTTAAAGTTCCTGTGTTGCCATATCCTTACTTGGATAGGAGGAAGTGTCTCTGTTCACCAGTGAGAGTGAGGAGCTTTGAGCAGCCTATCTGTCCCTGGATGAGTGGTCTCGGCCCAGCAACTAGTAGTTTATTGGCCAATTTGGGCTAACTCCTATCTCTTTCATCTCCCTACCTTAAAACCCACATTTACGCGGTTTTGCGCCACTTGTATATTACTCAGCCAAGCTCCTAGTCTTGTCCTGCAGAGTACTGCAAGCAGCAGAGCGACAAAAGGGTGACTTTCAACTGATTAAGTATTTTTTATTTCTCTGAATTTTCCATGTTACTGCTAATCTAGCTGAAAGGCGACTTCTAGCATTTCTGTGCCTTGAAAAAAAACTTTCTTTGCTGCATACTATTATGTTTTTGCTGCTAGCACTTTTAAAGTCATTTAAGTAGTTTAATTTGTTGTTTAGCTGTTGTAGGCTACTCACTAAAGTGTGCCAGCCTGTTATAAGTATTTAAAGTGTTTTTGTGAAAGTTTATTGTATCTTCTGCTTAAAAAAATAAAAAAACAAAAATAAAAATTCTTTTACCTGCCTTTCCTAAGCTAGTCTAGTCCATTTTCAGGGTCTGCTGAATTCAGGGCTGTGGTATAAGTTCCTGTGTTGCCCATATCCTTACTTGGATAGGAAGAAATCTCTCTGTTCATCAGTGAGTGGGGGGAACTTTGAGCAGCCTATCTGTCCTTGGAGGAGTTGTCTCAGCCCAGCAACTAGTAGTTAATTGGCCGTTTTGGGCTAATTCCTATCTCTTTCATCTCCCTGCCTTAAAACCCACATTTGTGTGGTTTTGCGCTTGTATATTACTCAGCCAAACTCCTTGTCGTGTGCTGCAGAGTACTACAAGCAGCAGAGCGAGAAAATAATTACTTTGAACTGATTAAGTATTTTTTATTTCTCTGCATTTTCCCTGTGACTGATAATCTCGCTGAAAAGCGATTTCTGGCATTTCTGTGCCTTAAAAAAACTTTTTTTTGCTGCATACTATACTTTTTTTGCTGCTAGCACTTTTAAAGTCGTTTAAGTTGGTTTTTTTTTTTGTTGTTTAACTGTTGTAGGCTACACACTAAAGTGCTAGCCTGTTATAAGCATTTAAAGCTTTTTTTGTGAAAGTTTATTGTATCTTCTGCTTAAACAAAAAGAAAGAAACAAAAAAAAAAAACCTTGTTTCCCACCATTCCTAAGCTAGTCTAGTCCAGTTTTCAGATTCTGCTGAATTCAGGGCTGTGGATAAAGTTCCTGTGTTGCCCATATCTTTATTTGGATAGGAAGAAGTTTCTCTGTTCACCAGTGAGAGTGGGGAGATTTGAGCAGCCTATTTGTCCCTGGAAGAGTGGTCTCAGTCGAGCAACTAGTACTTTATTGGCCGCTTTGAGCTATTTCCTATCTATTTCATCTCCCTGCCTTAAAACCTGCATTTCCGCGGTTTTGCACTTGCATACTACTCAGCCAAGCTCCTTCTGGTGTCCTGCAGAGTACTACGAGCAGCAGAGTGACAAAAGAGTAACTTTCAACTGATTAAGTATTTTTTATTTCTCTGCATTTTCCCTGTGACTGATAATCTTGCAGAAAAGTGATTTCTGGCATTTTTGTGCCTTAAAAATTTTTTTTTTCTGCATACTCTACTGTTTTTTGCTGCTAGAACTTTTAAAGTCGTTTAAGTTGGGGTTTTTTTTGTTGTTGTTTATTACCATTACAACCTCAAATCATACACATAAACACACAAAGACATACTCGGAGGCTCTGATCAAAAATCTACCAAAACAGCAGAGGCCACCAAAGCAGACATCCAAACAACCACCTCCTCAGAACACAACACCTGCAACACATAGACCTCACAGTCAGAGTGTCAAACAGTCACAGCCCTTAAGGCCAAACACAATGCCAGACACACTAGTCATTGGTGACTCCATAGTCAGACACACTGACGTCCCGCTCACCAGACTGAGTAAGGAGAAGGTCACAGTAAGCTGCCTGTCGGGCGCTAGAATCCGCCACATAACGCAAGCACTCAGGTCTCTCAACAGCAGGTACAAATATGACTCAGTCATTGTCCACGCTGGTGTAAACGACCTGAGACGCACTCCTTGGACTACATGAAAAGAGACATTGAGGAGCTCTCTGATTATGTAGCCCAGACAGGTATGACCCTGACCTTGAGCAGTATCCTACCTTCACCAAGAATGATGCCACAATACAGAGATAAGATGATCAGCTTTAACAATTGGCTTAAACACTGGTGTCATTCAAAGGGGATCCAGTGTCTGTCTGCCTGGGATGACATGCTGGACAAGCCACGCTGCTTCAAGGGACGGCTTGCACCTGTCACCCCTGGGATTCCGGATATTGGCAAAGGCTCTTGCCACCCCATAGTGCCTTTTTAGGCAAGGCTCAAATTCTAAACCTACCACCCTAGAACACAAAAAGGAAAAAACTAAGGGTAATGCTGCTCAATGCCAGAAGTCTAAATCTCAAAATGCACGCACTCGAGGCCCTTCTCAGTATGGAGAACATCGATGTCTGTGCTGTGACAGAAACCTGGTTCAAGGCTCCTGAGAGCACCCCAGCTATCAGGTTTTACCTCATATCATGCGTTCGGCCCCAAAATCTGGACAATACCAAGAAAGGAGGGGGTATCCATATTCATCAAGGACACCCACACCTCAAGACTGGTGGCAATGCACGATGCATCGGAGACCATCCAGGTGCAATTAACCATAGGCAAGACTGCTCTGCAAATTGTAGCATGTTACAGGCCACCCTCACAAACTCAGGAACCTCACATGGCCTTCCTGAAAACACTAGAGGGGATAAATGTATCACCAAACACCATCATACTAGGTGACTTCAATTACCCTAATATAGACTGGGAACACTACTCAAGCCCAAACACCCTAGCCCAAAAGTTCCTGGAATTCATAAACTCAAATGCCATGGAACAACTAGTCACCATCCCCACAAGAGGAGATAACATACTTGATCTCATCATCACGAACATGGGAGCACAATGTTCAACACCGGAGGTGTACCCCTCACTGGTGAGATCAGACCACAAACTAATCTCGCTGGAGGTCCTCATCCCACCCCCACCTGAAATAAAAAAGACCACAGTAAAGAACTTCTCAAAAGCCGACTTCACACTTCTAAAGACTAGTGTGGTCTCCTTTAAGGCCCCCGAGCTGGTGGAAAACAGTACTCAAGCCGCTGAATCACTTACAAATGCCTTCTACCAGCACCTGCAGGACTGCATGGATAAGGCAATCCCAAGCAAAACAAAGACTCTTTATACCAAAGGCAAGCGTCCAGTCTGGTGGACCCCAGCCATAAACAAACTCTACAACAAAAGGAGGAAGCTACTACAAGATAGAGCAAAATCCTTAAAAGGTAAGACACCCTTGATCACTATAAGTAAAAAACTAAGAGCTCTCATAAAATCATCCAAAGCAAATTTCGAGAGAAAAATAGCTAAAGACTCAAAAGACAATCATAAGGCCTTCTTTAGCTATGTTAGAAACCTGGGAGGAAACTCCCAGATATGCTCAGAGCTAGTTCAAAATGATGTGAAGATTACTGATCCTACAGACATTGCCAACATACTGGCTGACAGGTTCAGTGCAAACTTCTCCCAAAAGGAGAGATATCTATACCAAATGATTGCAGCCCCCAAACATCTCCAGCCCAAGTGAGAACTGCTCTCTCCAAAGCAAAAACACAGCATCCATGGGACCTGATGGTGTCCCCGGCTGTGTGCTCCATGAACTCAATGAGGAATTAAACCCACAGCTAGGACAGCTGTTTAATCAAAGTCTTACCTCTGGATACGCACTCCAGGAGTGGCGCACTGCAACTGTGGTACCACTTCACAAAGGCGGTGCCTCCACCGACCCTGGAAATTACCAGCCCATTAGCTTGACAAGCCTTATCTGCAAAGCCATGGAGAGGATCATAATGGACCTCATAAATAAAGACATAGAGAATTTGCAGACTTTGGATCCAACCCAGTTTGGCTTTGTCAAAGGCAGATCATGCCTTTTAAACTTGGTTGACTTTTTCAAACAGTCACCAAAGCCATTGATGAGGGAAAGGCAGTCCATACAGCCTACCTCGATCTGGCTAAGGCCTTCGATACAATACCCCATTCGGGTATCATTGAAAAACTCATCAGCTTAAATGTCAACCCATACATCACAAGATGGGTTGCAAACTGGCTGAGTGACAGAACCCACAGGGTCAGAGCTGCTGGCGCCATGTCAGACTCAAAGCCTGTCACAAGTGGTGTCCCACAGGGCTCAGTCCTGGGCCCTCTCTTGTTTGGCATCTACTTTTCCAAGTACAAGCAAACACAGGAGGGTTATGGCTGACAAAGTTTGCAGATGACTGCAAACTGGGCCATAGTAGAAAACACATCTGACACAGATATCCTTCAGAAGGGTCTCACAGAACGGATAACTGGTGCCAGAGCCACGCCTAAAGTTAAATGCCAAAAATGCATAGTCATACCCTTCGGGAAAAACAAGGTTACCCCTAGCTACCAAATAGGTGGCAATCCACTGAGCACAGAAGAAGTTATCAGGGACCTGGGGACCCAGGTTGATAGTAGTCTGTCATTCGACACCCATGTAGCTAAAGTAGTTAGGAAGACCTTCTACATTGCCCACCTTATCATGAAGGGATTCTCATCTAGATCAAGGGAGGTCATAGTCTCCCTTTACTCATCACTCATCAGACCAATGATTGAGTACAATGCCCCATTCGGAATGTATCTGACCCGACACTTGCAGCAGCTGGAGAGGCCACAAAAGTTCCTCACCAAAAGGATAAAGGGTCTCAAAAATCTGTCCTATGCTGCCCGACTGAAAGAACTCCAGCTCTATTCAGTCGCCAGCTTGCTCAGAGGTGACCTTTGCCTAACATACAAGGCCATGTCAAACCCAGATTTGATGAATATGCTTCACCTCAAAAAATCTAGATCCATCAGAGCCACAAGGGCGGGAGACTTAAACCTTGACACGGCTATTAATAGGACGTGCTGGAGGGATAGATTCATCACCCAAAGACTCCCTATGCTGTGGAACAAAATCCCGGTACATGTGAGGCAGAGCACCTCGCTGGCCTTGTTCAAGAGAAATCTTGACCAATGGATGGGAGATCGCAGATATACCCCAAGGATTACCTCAGTGTCACTGCTCGACAGAGGCACAGCAAAATAATGGGTATAGTTCCCCATACTAAAGGGGTGGCGTAAGCCACAAAACGATGGGCTAGGCTTGTAAATGCCCTCGGGCAGATAGCCTAGTATGAACCTATGAACCTATGAACCTATGTTGTAGGCTACACACTAAAGTGCGCTAGCGTGTTATAAGCATTTAAAGCTTTTTTTGTGAAAGTTTATTGTATCTTCTGCTTAAAAAAAGGAAAAAAAAAAAGATATTCTTGTTTTCCGCCTTTCCTAAGCTACTCTAATCCAGTTTTCAGGTTCTGCTGAATTCATGGCTGTGGTTAAAGTTCCTGTGTTGCCCATATCCTTATTTGTATAGAAGAAAGTTTCTCTGTTCACCAGTGAGAGTGGGGAGCTTTGAGCAGCCTATCTGTCCCTGTAAGAGTGGTCTCAGCCCAGCAACTAGTAGTTTATTGGCCGTTTTGGGCTAATTCCTATCTCTTTCATCTCCCTGCCTTAAAACCCGCATTTGTGCAGTTTTGCACTTGTATACTACTCAGCCAAGCTCCTTGTGGTGTCCTGCAGAGTACTACAAGCCGGAGAGCAACAAAAGAGTAACTTTCAACTGATTAAGTATTTTTTATTTCTCTGCATTTTCCCTGTGACTGCTAATCTCGCTGAAAAGCGATTTCTAGCATTTTTGTGCCTTAAAAAAACTTTCTTTGCTGCATACTATAATGTTTTTTCCTGCTAGCACTTTTAAAGTCATTTAAGTAATTTTTTTGTTGTTTATCTGTTGTAGGCTAGACACTGAAGTGCACTAGCCTGTTATAAACATTTAAAGTGTTTTTGTGAAAGTTTATTGTATCTTCTGCTTAAAAAAAAAACAAAAACAGAAGGCATAGGGGTTATAATTGGTCACTCAACCCAAATCTTTTAAGTAAAAAAGAGATAGCAGATGGAATTATAAAATATTTGAAAGAATTTACAGATAGCTTGAAGCTCCAAAAACATACCCCTGACATTGAATGGGCAACAGCTAAAGCTCAAATTAGAGGATTTCTTATACAAAAAGCCTCATATTATAAGAAAATTCATAATAGTGATATTCAAAAACTAGAAATAAGAATAAAACAACTTGATAATGAGCTGATTCAGAATTTTAACGCTCAAACTGAGGAGGAAATGTTGAAGCTTCAAAGGGATCTCTTTTGCTTCATAATAATAAATTAACACTTCAAGAACATAGGTGTTTAGTGAAATATGCTAATAATGTTCAAATACCATCAAAAGCACTGGCAAGGATTATAAATCAATCAAAACAACTGGATATATTTCGAAATTCAGTATAACGACACAATATATTCTAAAACTGAGGATATTGTTGATGTTTTGGGAAAATCTATACTAAGGTGTATGAGGGGCAAACTGATAGGTCTCTACATAACCAGAATAAAAGTTTTCTGCAAAAATTAACTTTCCAGAATTAGAAGAGAGCCTGCAAAGTGACCTGATTAAACCTATTTCTAAAGAAGAAATAGTATATACAATTCAACATATGAAAGTACATAAGTCGCCAGGGCCTGATGGTATTACAGCTGAATTTTACAAAGAGTTTGCTGATAGTTTGGGAAAAGAATTGTCTCATGTATTTAATTATATAACTAAAAATAAAATTAGTGACCCCCACCTCAATGCGTCAAAAACAATTTTCATACATAAAACCAATTTGGATCCCCTTAACCCAGATAATTACAGACCAATAGCACTAATGAATGTGGATATGAAAATTTTAACATCAATTATAGCATCGAGACTAAAGAAGGTTTTGATATATCTAATTTCTAAGGAACAAGCTGGATTTATGGCAACTAGACAAACCAGCGATAACACACTTACACTGCATAATATGATGACGTATGCTAAAAAAACAACTTTAATATCTATGCTCTTATAATAGATGCCCAGAAAGCATTTGATAGAGTAGACATAAATTTTTGTTTGATGTGTTACCCTATTTTAACTTGCCCCAAGAATTCATTCAGATGCTACAAATATTATATAGTAATCCATACACTACGCTATACATCAATAGGACTTATTCTAACAGAATACAGATTAAAAATGGTACTGCGTCAGGGTTGTCCCATGTCCCCTTATTGTTTAACCTATATCTAGAACCCTATTTCTATATATCAAGCAAAATTTGTATCATAATGCACCAATAATTTATAGGAATAAAATATTAATGTCAGCATTCGCCGATGATCTTATTATTTATTGTACAACCCCAATTTCAGACAGTGAAAAGATATTAAAGCTCATAAACGAATTTTCAGTAGTTTCTAATTATAAAATTAACTTACAGAAAACGAATATCTTCCCATTAAGAACCCCAAAGCCTTTTTCACTAATGGCCCTGATGGGGAAGTTAACATGTAAAGAAAATATTAAATATTTGGGTATCAACTTCTCTACGGATAATAAGGACTTTTATAACAATAATGTTAAACGAGTATGGGAACACATAATAGCTGATTGTGACAGATGGAAGAATTTAAAACTACCGGTATTAGCAAAAGTATCAATAGTGAAAATGAATATACTACCACAATGTTATACATATTTAGGTCTGCCCAATTATCAATTTCAAAAACAGTTTTTAAACAAATGCATAAAGATCTAGCTAAATTTATCTGGAACCCAAAAAGAACTAGAATATCTTATGAGAAATTAATGACCCTAAAACAAGAGGGGGACTTGAGCTACCAAACTTTGAAGCATATTATTTGATTGTAAACGCTAATAAAATTTTAAGAATTGCTAATTATGATGTAACAAATACAACATGGATACCAACTTGGGTGGTCTTGAATCATAAGCATATTTTGGATAGGAAAATAAATCCTAAAGCATTGCCCTTTATGGACAAAATTAGTCTGATAAAATATGGGGTCATGGACCACATAATAACCTGTGTCTCATCTTTGCAAACTTTATTTCAGTCCGTAGATTTATTGCAATATATGATGGTTCTTCAACCTTTCCACAGGAATCCTAATTTTAAACTAAATAATCAGCTGATCGATCTCAGCAAATTTCCATTAATACTTAATCTGACTCTATTTGATGTTTTTAATAAACTTGACTTATCGGCTTTACAAATTAGACAGGAAATGAATCTACCTAGAAGTTACATTGTTATAATGAGACAAGTTAAAGAACTTGCCTTGAGCTACTTTAGGAACTTTAAACCTGCAGCCGGATTTGTGGATAAGTGCTCTGAATTGTGGCAAGCTATCCAACAAGACACTAAATTTATAGCAACTGCATATAAATTAATTAAGGATTTGAAATTTCAGGACAAAATTTTGCTTTCAGAGTATTGGGTAAAAAAGTAACAGTAACAGACAATCAGATATTAAAAGCAATTGATATAACTAGGAAATCAGTTTCTTTTCAAAAACTGATGTACACGCAATTGATGATTTGGAACAATGCATATTACACACATCTTAGATTACATAAATTTAACCCTAGGAATTCTCCAATTTGTCCATACTGTGCAGATCAAACAGCGGATCTTCTTCATATGTTCTGGAGTTGTAAATGCGTATATAAACTTTGGAACTCTCTTAAAGTACAACTGCAAAAGATGGGTTATCAAAGTTCTACACTGTCATGGGAATTTATGATTCTACACATTCCTCCAAGAGAGCTTTCCAGATCGCAAACTATTATTTGTATGAATATTTTTTTGCTGATGAAACTCTATATAGCCACAAATTGGCTAGAACCACATAAGACATCATGGAATAATTTTAAGCTTGTGGCTATAAAGCATATACTAGCACATAAATTACTTCTGAAACAAACTAACAAAAATATTAATAACCCGAAAATATGGGAAAAGGTCTTCAATATTATATTAGCATGATACTGATTTTAGGAATATATTAAATATAGGAAGCATTTCATGTAGATATTGTATAAATGGTTTGTAGTAGTTATAGTGTATTATGTGTGTGATGTTTATTGTATTTTTGTAATGTTTTTGGAAAATATATTTCAATAAAAATTTATTATGGAAAAAAAAAAAAAAAACAAAATTCTTGTTTCCCACCTTTTCTAAGCTAGTCTAGTGCAGTTTTCAGGTTCTGCTGAATTCAGGGTTGTAGTATAAGTTCCTGTGTTGCCCATATCCTTGCTTGGATATCAGGAAGTTTCTCTGTTTACCAGTGAGAGTGGGGAGCTTTGAGCAGCCTATCTGTCACTGGATGAGTGTTCTCGGCCCAGCAACTAGTAGTTTATTGTCCGTTTTGAGCTAACTCCCATCTCTTTTATCTCTCTGCCTTAAAACCCACATTTGCGCAGTTTTGCCCCGCTTGTATATTACTCAGCCAAGCTCCTTGTGTTGTCCTGCAGAGTACTGCAAGAAGCAGAGTGACAAAAGAATGACTTTCAACTGATTAAGTTATTTGTATTTCTCTGCATTTTCCATGTTACTGCTAATCTAGCCGAAAGGCGACTTCTAGCATTTCTGTGCCTTAAAAAAACTTTCTTTGCTGCATACTATTATGTTTTTGCTGCTAGCACTTTTAAAGTCGTTTAAGTAGTTTGTTTTGTTGTTTAGCTGTTGTAGGCTACTCACTAAAGTGTGCCAGCCTGTTATAAGCATTTAAAGTGTTTCTGTGAAAGTTTATTGTATCTTCTGCTTAAAAAAAAAAAAAAAAAAAAAAAAATTCTTTTACATGCCGTTCCCAAGTTAGTCTAGTCCATTTCTCAGGGTCTGCTGAATTCAGGGCTGTGGTATACGTTCCTGTGTTGCCCATATCCTTACTTGGATAGGAGGAATTCTCTCTGTTCACCAGTGAATGGGGGGAACTTTGAGCAGCCTATCTGTCCTTGGAGGAGTGGTCTCAGCCCAGCAACTATTAGTTAATTGGCCGTTTTGTGCTAATTCCTACCTCTTTCATCTCCCTGCCTCAAAACCCGCATTTGTGTGGATTTGTGCTTGTATATTACTCAGCCAAGCTCTGGCTGCAGAATACTACAAACAGCAGAGCGACAAAAGAATTACTTTCAACTGATTAAGTATTTTTTGTTTCTCTGCATTTTCCCTGTGACTGATAATCTCACTGAAAAGTGATTTCTAGCATTTCTGTGCCTTAAAAAAACTTTCTTTGATGCATACTATAATGTTTTTTCCTGCTAGAACTTTTAAATTCGTTTAAGTAATTTGTTTTGTTGTTTAACTGTTGTAGGCTAGACACTGAAGTACACTAGCCTGTTACAAGCATTTAAAGTGTTTTTGTGAAAGTTTATTGTATCTTCTGCTTAAAAAAAAAAAAAAATTCTTGTTTCCCACCTTTTCTAAGCTAGTCTAGTCCAGTTTTCAGGTACTGCTGAATTCAGCATTGTGGTATAAGTTCCTGTGTTGCCCATATCCTTGCTTGGATAGCAGGAAGTTTCTCTGTTTACCAGTGAGAGTGGGGAGCTTTGAGCAGCCTATCTGTCCCTGGATGTGTGGTCTCGGCCCAGCAACTAGTAGTTTATTGTCCGTTTTGGGCTAACTCCTATCTCTTTCATCTCCCTGCCTTAAAACCCGCATTTGTGCAGTTTTGCGCTTGTATACTACTCAACCAAGCTCCTTGTCATGTCCTGCAGAGTACTACAAGCTGCAGAGAAACAAAAGAGTAACTTTCAACTGATTAAGTATTTTTTATTTCTCTGCATTTTCCCTGTGACTGCTAATCTCGCTGAAAAGCGATTTCTAGCATTTCTGTGCCTTAAAAAAACTTTCTTTGCTGCATACTATTATGTTTTTGCTGCTAGCACTTTTAAAGTTGTTTAAGTAGTTTGTTTTGTTGTTTAGCTCTTGTAGGCTACTCACTAAAGTGTGCCGGCCTGTTATAAGCATTTAAAGTGTTTTTGTGAAAGTTTATTGTATCTTCTGCTTAAAAAAAGAAAAAAAACAAAAATTTTACCTGCCTTTCCTAAGCTAGTCTAGTCCATTTCTCAGGGTCTGCTGAATTCAGGGCTGTGGTATACATTCCTGTGTGGTCCATATCCTTACTTGGATAGGAGGAAGTCTCTCTGATCACCAGTGAGTGGGGGGAACTTTGAGCAGCCTATCTGTCCTTGGAGGAGTGGTCTCAGCCCAGCAACTATTAGTTAATTGGCCACTTTGTGCTAATTCCTATCTCTTTCATCTCCCTGCCTTAAAACCCGCATTTGCGTGGTTTTGCTCTTGTATATTACTCAGCCAAGCTCCTCGTGGTGTCCTGCAGAGTAATACAAGCAGCAGAGTGACAAAAGATTTACTTTCAACTGATTAAGTATTTTTTATTTCTCTGCATTTTCCCGGTGACTGATAATCTCCCTGAAAAGCGATTTCTAGCATTTCTGTGCCATAAAATTTTTTTTGCTGCATACTATACTGTTTTTTGCTGCTAGCACTTTTAAAGTCATTTAAGTTTTTTTTTTTTTTTTTTAACTGTTGTAGGCTACACAGTAAAATACTCTAGCATGTTATAAGCATTTAAAGTGTTTTTGTTAAAGTTTATTATATCTTCTGCTTAAAAAATGGAAAAACAAAAACAGCTCTTGTTTCCTACCTTTTTTAAGCCAGTCTAGTCCATTTTTCAGGTTCTGCTGAATTCAGGGCTGTGATATAAGTTCCAGTGTTGCCCATATCCTTACTTGGATTGGGGGAAGTTTCTCTGTTCACCATTGAAAGTGGGCAGCTTTGAGCAGCCTATCTGTCCCTGGAGGAGTGGTCTTAGGCCAGCAACTAGTAGTTTATTGGCCGTTTCGGGCTAATTCCTATCTCTTTCATCTCCCTGCCTTAAAACACACATTTGCACAGTTTTTTGCTTGTATATTACACAACCAAGCTCCTTGTGGTGTCCTGCAGAGTAGTACAAGCAGCAGAGCAATAAAAGAGTGATTTTCAACTGATTAAGTATTTTTTATTTCTCTGCATTTTCCCTGTGACTGCTCTTCTTGCTAATAAGCGATTTCTAGCATTTCTGTGCCTTAAAAAAACTTTCTTTGCTGCATACTATACTGATTTTTGCTGCTAGCACTTTTAAAGTTGTTTGTCTCTTTTTGTTGTTTAACTGTTGTAGCCTACACAGTAAAGTGTGCTAGCCTGTTATAAGCATTTTAAGTGTTTTTGTGAAAGATTATTGTATCTTCTGCTTAAAAAAGTTTCATCTCCCTGCCTTAAAAACCACATTTATTTGGTTTTGTGATTGTTTACTACTCAGATAAGCTCCTCGTCATGTCTTGCAGAGTACTACAAGCAGCAAAATGACAAAAGAGTGACTTTCAACTGCTAAAGTATTTTTTATTTCTCTGCATATTGCCTGTGACTGCTAATCTCACTGAAAAGCAATTTCTAGCATTTTTGTGCCTTAAAAAACTTTCTTTGCTGCATACTATACTATTCTTTGCTGCTAGCACTTTTAAAGTTAAGTCTTTTTTTGTTGTTTAACTGTTGTAGGCTACACACTAAAGTTCCCTAGCCTATTATAAACATTTAAAGTCGTTTTGTGAAATGTTATTGTATTTTCTCCATAAAAAAAGAAAAAAAACAAATACAATTCTTGTTTCCCGCCTTTTCTAAACTAGTCTAGTCCAGTTTTCAGGTTCTGGTGAATTCAGGGCTATGGAGTAAGTGCCTGTGTTGCCCATAACCTTACTTGGATAGGAAGAAGTTTCTCTGTTCACCAGTGAGAGTGGAGAGCTTTGAGCAGCCTATCTGTCCCTGGAGGAGTGGTCTCAGCCCAGCAACTAGTAGTTTATTGGCCAATTTGGGCTAATTCCTATCTCTTTCATCTCCCTGCCTTAAAACCTGCATTTGCATGGTTTTGTGCTTGTATACTACTCAGCCAAGTTCCTTGTGTTTTCCTGCAGAGTACTATAAGCAGCAGATCAACAAAAGACTGACTTTCAACTGATTAAGTACTTTTTATTTCTTTGCATTTTCCCTGTGAATGTTAATTTCGCTGAAAAGCGATTTCTAGCATTTCTGTGCCTTAAAAAACTTTCTTTGCTACATACTATATTGTTTTTTGCTGCTAGCCCTTTTAAAGTCATTTATGTCATTTTTTTTGTTGTTTAACTGTTGTAGGCTATATACTAAAGTGTGCTAGCCTGTTATAATAATTGAAAGTTTATTGTATCTTCTACTTAAAAAAATAAAAAAACAAAAATATTCTTGCTTCTCGCCTTTTCTAAGCAAGTCTAGTCCAGTTTTCAGGTTCTGCTGAATTCAGGGCTGTGGTATAAGTTCATATCCTTACTTGGATAGGAGGAAGTTTCTCTGTTCACCAGTGAGAACGGCGAGCTTTGAGCAACCTATCTCTCCCTGGAAGAGTGGTCTCAGCCCAGCAACTAGTAGTTTATTGTCCGTTTTGGGCTAATTCCTATCTCTTTCATCTACCTACCTTAAAACACACATTTGTGCGGTTTTGTGCTTGTATACTACTCAGCCAAGCTCCTTTTGGTGTTCTGCAGAGTACTACAAGCAGCAGAGCAACAAAAGAGTAACCTCCAACTGATTAAGTATGTTTTATTTCTCTGCATTTTCCCTGTGACTGCTAATCTCACTGAAAAGCAATTTCTAGCATTTCTGTGTCTTAAAAAAATTTGTTTTACTGCATACTATACTGTTTTTTTGCTGCTATCACTTTTAAAGTTGTTTAAGTCATTTTTTTTGTTGTTTAACTGTTGTAAGCCACACACTAAAGTATTTTAGCCTGTTATAAGCATTTAAAGTGTTTTTGTGAAAGTTTATTGTGTCTTCTGCTTAAAAGAAAATTCTTGTTTCCCGCCATTTCTAAGCTAGTCTAGTCCAGTTTTCAGGTTCTGCTGAATTCAGGGCTGTATTATAAGTTCCTGTGTTGCCCATATCCTTATTTGGATATGAGGAAGTTTCTCTGTTCACCAGTGAGAGTGGGGAGGTATGAGCAGCCTATCTGTCCCTGGAGGAGTTGTCTCATCCCAGCAACTAGTAGTTTATTGGCCGTATTGGGCTAATCCCTATCTCTTTCATCTCCCTACCTTAAAAGCCACATTTGCGTGGTTTTGTGCCATTTGTATATTACTCAGCCAAGCTCCTTGTGTTGTTCTGCAGAGTAATACAAGCAGCAGAGTGACAAAAGAGTGACTTTCAACTGCTTAAGTATTTTTTTATTTCTCTGTATTTTCCCTGTGACTGCTAATCTTGCTGAAAACTGATTTCTAGCATTTCTGTGCCTTAAAAAACTTTCTTTGCTGTATACTATACTGTTTTTTGCTGCTAGCACTTCTAAAGTTGTTTAAGTTTTTTTTTTTTTGTTTAACTGTTGTAGGCTACACACTAAAGTGTGCTAGCCTGTTATACACATTTAAAGTGATTTTGTGAAAGTTTATTGTACCTTCTACATAAAAAAAATATATATATATATATATATATATATATATATATATTCTTTTTTCCCACCTATACTAAGCTAGTCTCGTCCAGTTTTCAGGTTCTGCTGAATTCAGGGCTGTAGTATAAGTTCCTGTGTTGCCATATCCTTACTTGGAAAGGAGGATGTTTCTCTGTTCACCAATGAGAGTAGGGAGAATTGAATGGCCTATCTGCCCCTGGAGGAGTGGTCTCAGCCCAGGAACAAGTACTTTATTTGCCATTTTGGGCTAATTCCTATCTCTTTCATCTCCCTGCCTTAAATCCTGCATTTGCGTGGTTTTGCATTTGTATACTAATCAGCCAAGCTCACCGTGGTATCCTGCAGAGTACTACAAGCAGCAGAGCAACAAAAGAATTATTTTCAACTGATTAAGTATTTTTTATTTCTCTGCATTTTCCTTGTGACTGCTAATCTGACTGAAAAGCGATTTCTAGCATTTCTGTGCCTTAAAAAAACCTTCTTTGCTGCATACTATACTATTTTTTGCTGCTAGCACTTTTAAAATCATTTAAGTCATTTTTTTTGTTTTTAACTGTTGTAGGCTACACAACAAAGTGTGCTAGCCAATTATAAACATGTAAAGTGTTTTTGTGAAAGTTTATTGTATCTTCTACTTTAAAAAAAATGTTCTTGTTTCCTGCCTTTTTTAAGCTAGTCTAGTCCAGTTTTCAGGTTCTGCTGAATTCGGGGATGTGGTATAAGTTCCTGTGTTGCCCATATCCTTACTTGGATAGCAGGAAGTCTCTCTGTTTACCAGTGAGAGTGGGGAAATTTCAACAGATTAAGTAGTTTTTATTTCTCTGCATTTTCCCTGTGACTGCTAATGTCACTGAAAAGTGATTTCTAGTATTTCTTTGCCTTAAACAAACTTTATTTACTGCATACTGTACTGTTTTTTTGCTGCTAGCACTTTTAAGGTCGTTTAAGTCATTTTCTTTTGTTGTTTAACTGTTGTAGGTTACAGACTAAAGTGTGTTAGCCTGTTATAAGCATTTAAAGTATTTTTGTGAAAGTTTATTGTATCTTCTGCTTAAAGAAAGAAAAAACAAAAAATATTCTTGTTTCCCGCCTTTTCTAAGCTAATCTATTCCAGTTTTCAGGTTCTGCTGAATTCAAAGCTGTGGTATAAGTTCCTGTGTTGCACATATCCTTACTTGGATAGGAGGAATTCTCTCTGTTCACTAGTGTGAGTGAGGAACTTTGACCAACCTATCTGTCCATGGAGGAGTGGTCTCAGCCCACCAACTTGTAATTTATTGGCCGTTTTGAGCTAATTTTTATCTCTTTCATCTCCCTGCCTTAAAACCCGCATTTGCACAGTTTTGTGCTTGTATTACTCAGCCAAGCTCCTTGTGGTGTGCTACAGAGTACTACAAGCAGCAGAGCGATAAAAGAGTGACTTTCAACTGATTAAGTATTTTTTATTTCTATGCATTTTCCCTGTGACTGCTAATCTCGCTGAAAAGCGATTTCTAGCATTTCTGTGCCTTAAAAAACTTTCTTTGCTGCATACTATACTGTTTTTTGCTGCTAGCACTTTTAAAGTCATTTAAGTCATTTTTTTGTTGTTTAACTGTTGTAGGCTACACACTAAAGTGTGTTAGCCTGTTATAAGCATTTAAAGTGTTTTTGTGAAAGTTTATTGTATCTTCTGCTTAAAAAAAGAAAAAAAAAATCTTGTTTCCTACCTTTTCTAAGCTAGTCCAGTTTTCAGGTTCTGCTGAATTCAGGGCTGTGGTATAAGTCCCTGTGTGGACCATACCCTTACATGGATAGGAGGAAGTTTCACTGTTCAGCAGTGAGAGTGGGGAGCTTTGAGCAGCCTATCTGTCCCTGGAGGAGTGATCTCGGCCCAGCAACTAGTAGGTTAATGGCCACTTTGGGCTAATTCCTATCTCTTTCATCTCCCTGCCTTAAAACCCACATTTGCTTGGTTTTGTGATTGTATACTACTCAGACAAGCTCCTCATGGTTTCCTGCAGAGTACTATAAGCAGCAGATCAACAAAAGAGTGACTTTCAACTGATTAAGTACTTTTTATTTCTCTGCATTTTCCCTGTGACTGCTAATCTCGCAGAAAAGCGATTTCTAGCATTTCTGTGCCTTAAAAAAACTTTCTTTGCTGCATACTATACTGTTTTTTGCTGCTAGCACTTTTAAAGTTATTTAAGTCTTTTTTTGTTGTTTAACTGTTGTAGGCCACACACTAAAGTGCGCTAGACTGTTATAAGCATTTAAAGTATTTTTGTGAAAGTTTATTATATCTTCTGCTTAAAAAAAATCACAAATAAAATTTTAGTTTCCCGCCTTTTCTAAGCTAGTCTAGTCCAGTTTTCAGGTTCTGCTGAATTCAGGGCTGTGGAATAAGTTCCTGTGTTGCCCATATCCTTACTTAGATAGGAAGAGGTTTCTCTGCTCAACAGTGAGAGTGGGGAGCTTTGAGCAGCCTATATGTCCCTGGAGGAGTGGTCTCAGCCCAGCAACTAGTAGTTTATTGTCCATTTTGGGCTAATTCCTATCTCTTTCATCTCCCTGACTTAAACCTCGCATTTGCTTGGTTTTGTGCTTGTATACTACTCAGCCAAGCTCCTCGTGGTTTCCTTCAGAGTACTATAAGCAGCAGAGCAAGAAAAGAGTAACTTTCAACTGATTAAGTACTTTTTATTTCTCTGCATTTTCCCTGTGACTGCTAATCTCGCTGAAAAGCGATTTCTAGCATTTTTGTGCCTTAAAAAAACTTTCTTTGCTGCATACTATACTGTTTTTTTGCTGCTAGCCCTTTTAAAGTCATTTATGTCATTTTTTTTTGTTGTTTAACTGTTGTAAGCTATATACTAAAGTGTGCTAGCCTGTTATAAGCATTTAAAGTGTTTTTGTGAAAATTTATTTTATCTTCTACCTAAAAAAATAAAAAAACAAAAAAATTCTTGTTTCTCTCCTTTTCTAAGCAAGCCTAGTTCAGTTTTCGGGTTCTGCTGAATTCAGCACTGTGGTATAAGTTCCTGTGTTGCCCATATCCTTACTTGGATAGGAGGAAGTCTCTCTGTTCAGCAGTGAGATTGGGGAACTTTAGCAGCATATCTGTCCCTGGAGGAGTGGTCTCAGCCCAGCAACTAGTAGTTTATTAGCCATTTTGGGCTATTTCCTATCTCTTTCATCTTCCTACCTTAAAACCCACATTTGCATGGTTTTGCGCTTGTATACTACTCAGCCAAGCTCCTCATGGTGTCCTGCAGAGTACTACAAGCAGCAGAGCGACAAAAGAATTACTTTCACCTGATTAAGTATTGTTTATTTCTCTGCATTTTCCCTGTGGCTGATAATCTCGCTGAAAAGTGATTTCTAGCATTTCTGTGTCTTAAAAAAACTTGTTTTGCTGCATACTATACTGTTTTTTGCTGCTAGCACTTTTAAAGTCATTTAAGTCATTTTTTGTTGTTTAACTGTTGTAGGCTACACATTAAAGTGTGTTAGCCTGTTATAAGCATTTAAAGTGTTTTTGTAAAAGTTTATTGTATCTTCTGCTTAAAAAAAAAAAAAAAAATCTTGTTTCCCACCTTTTCTAAGCTAGTCTAGTCCAGTTTTCAGGTTCTGCTGAATTCAGGGCTGTGGTATAAGTTCCTGTGTTGCCCATATCCTTACTTGGATAGGAAGAAGTTTCTCTGTTCACCAGTGAGAGTAAGGAGCTTTGATAAGCCTATCTGTCCCTGGAGCAGTGGCCTCAGCCCAGCAACTAGTAGATTATTTGCCATTTTGGGCTAATTCATATCTCTTTCATCTCCCTGCCTTAAAACCTGCTTTTGCTTGGTTTTGTGATTGTATACTACTGAGACAAGCTCCTCATCATGTCTTGCAGACTACTACAAGCAGCAGAATGACAAAAGAGTGACTTTCAACTGCTAAAGTATTTTTTATTTCTCTGCATATTCCCTGTGCCTGCTAATCACGCTGAAAAGCAATTTCTAGCATTTCTGTGCCTTAAATAAACTTTTTTTGCTGCATACTATACTGTTTTTTGCTGCTAGCACTTTTAAAGTTATTTAAGTCTTTTTCTGTTGTTTAACTGTTGTAAGCTACACACTAAAGTGCCCTAGCCTATTATAAACATTTAAAGTGTTTTTGTGAAAACCTATTGTATTTTCTGCATAAAAAAATAAATAAATAAAATTCTTGTTTCCCGCCTTTTCTAAGCTAGTCTAGTCCAGTTTTCAGGTTCTGCTGAATTCAGGGCTGTGGAATAAGTCCCTGTGTTGCCCATATCCTTACTTGGATAGGAAGAGGTTTCTCTGTTCAACAGTGAGAGTGGGGAGCTTTGAGCAGCCTATCTATCCCTGGATGAGTGGTCTCAGCCCAGCAACTAGTAGTTTATTGGGCATTTTGGGCTAATTCCTATCTTTTTCATCTCCCTGCCTTAAAACCTGCATTTGCGTGGTTTTGTGCTTGCATACTACTCAGCCAAGTTCCTCTTGGTTTCCTGCAGAGTACTATAAGCAGCAGATCAACAAAAGAGTGACTTTCAACTGATTAAGTACTTTTTATTTCTCTGCATTTTCCCTGTGACTGTTAATCTCGCTGAAAAGCGATATCTAGCATTTCTGTGCCTTAAAAAATTTTCTTTGCTGCATACTATACTGTTTTTTTGCTGCTAGCCCTTTTAAAGTCATTTATGTCATTTTTTTGTTGTTTAACTGTTGTAAGCTATATACTAAAGTGTGCTAGCCTGTTATAAGCATTTAAAGTGTTTTTGTGAAAATTTATTTTATCTTCTACCTAAAAAAATAAAAAAACAAAAAAAATCTTGTTTCTCACCTTTTCTTAGCAAGCCTAGTCCAGTTTTCAGGTTCTGCTGAATTCAGGGCTGTGGTATAAGTTCCTGTGTTGCCCATATCCTTACTTGGATAGGAGGAACTTTCTCTTTTCACCAGTGAGAGTGGGGAGCTTTGAGCAGCCTATCTCTCCCTGGAGGAGTGGTCTCAGCCCAACAACTAGTAGTTTATTGTCCGTTTTGGGCTAATTCCTATCTCTTTCATCTCCTTGCCTTAAAACCCGCATTTGTGCGGTTTTGCGCTTGTATACTCCTCAGCCAAGCTCCTTGTGATGTCCTGAAGAGTACTACAAGCAGCAGAGCAACAAAAGAGTAACTTTCAACTGATTAAGTATTTTTTATTTCTTTGAATTTTCCCTGTGACTGCTAATCTCGCTGAAAAGCGATTTCTAGCATTTTTCTGCCTTAAACAAACTTTCTTTGCTGCATACTATACTGTTTTTTGCTGCTAGCACTTTTAAAGTCATTTAAGTAATTTCCTTTTGTTGTTTAACTGTTGTAGGCTACACACTAAAGTGTGCTAGACTGTTATCAGCATTTAAAGTTTTTTTTGTGAAAGTTTATTATATCTTCTGCTTAAAAAAAGGAAATATGAAAAAATGTTCTTGTTTCCCACCTTTTCTAAGCTAGTCTTGTCCAGTTTTCAGGTTCTGCTGAATTCAGGGCTGTGGTATAAGTTCCTGTGTTGCCCATATCCTTACTTGGATAGAAGGAAGTTTCTCTGTTCACCAGTGAGAGTGGGGAGCTTTGATCAACCTATCTGTCCCTGGAGGAGTGGTTTCAGCCCAGCAACTAGCAGTTTATTGGCCGTTTTGGGCAAATTCCTATATCTTTCATCTCTCTGTTTTAAAACGTGCATTTGCTTGGTTTTGTGATTGCATACTACTCAGCCAAGCTCCTCGCAGTGTCCTGCAGAGTAATACAAGCAGGAGAGTGACAAAAGAGTAGCTTTCAACTGATTAAGTATTTTTATTTCTCTGCATTTTCCCTGTGAATGCTAATCTCGCTGAAAAGTGACTTTTACCATTTCTGTGCCTTAAAAAAGCCTTCTTTGCTGCATACAATACTGTTTTTGCTGCTAGCACTTTTAAAGTTGTTTGTCATTTTTTTTGTTCTTTAAATGTTGTAGGCTACACACTAAAGTGTGCTAGCCTGTTATAAGCATTTAAAGTGTTTTTGTGAAAGTTTATTGTATCTTCTGCTTATAAAAGAAAAAAAAAAATATCTTGTTTCCCAGCTTTTCTAAGCTTGTCTAGTCCAGTTTTCAGGTTCTGCTGAATTCAGGGCTGTGGTATAAGTTCCTGTGCTGCCATATCCTTACTTGGATAGGAGGAAGTTTCTCTGCTCACCAGTGAGATTGGGGAGCTTTGAGTAGCCTGTCTGTCCCTGGAGAAGTGGTCTCAGCCAAGCAACTAGTAGCTTATTGGCCATTTTGGGCTAATTCCTATCTCTTTCATCTCCCTGCCTTAAAACCCACATTTGTGTGGTTTTGCATTGTATACTACTCAGCCAAGCTCCTCGTGCTGTCCTGCAGAGTACTACAAGCAGCAGAATGACAAAAGAGTAACTTTCAACTGATTAAGTATTTTTTATTTCTCTGCATTTTCCCTGTGACTGCTAATCTCACTGCAAAGTGATTTCTGGCATTTCTGTGCCTTAAAAAACCTTCTTTGCTGCGTACTATACTATTTTTTGCTGCTAGCACTTTTAAAATCATTTAAGTCATTTTTTTTGTTGTTTAACTGTTGTAGGCTACACACTAAAGTCTGCTAGCCTATTATAAACATTTAAAGTGTTTTTGTGAAAGTTTATTGTATCTTCTACTTAAAAAAGAAAAAAAAATCTTGTTTCCTGCATTTTTTAAGCTAATCTAGTCCAGTTTTCAGGTTCTGCTGAATTCAGGGCTGTGGTATAATTCCTGTGTTGCCCATATCCTTACTTGGATAGGAGGAAGTTTCTCTGTCCACC
Organism: Protopterus annectens; assembly: GCF_019279795.1. NCBI lineage: Eukaryota > Metazoa > Chordata > Ceratodontiformes > Protopteridae > Protopterus > Protopterus annectens. The sequence continues at coordinate 461,664,981 of NC_056740.1, forward strand.
AGTGAGAGTGAGGAGCTTTGAGCAGCCTATCTGTCCCTGGAGGAGTGGTCTTAGCTCCGCAACGAGTAGTTTATTGGCCGTTTTGGGCTAATTCCTATCTCTTTCATCTCCCTGCCTTAAAACCCGCTTTTGCTCGGTTTGTGATTGTATACTACTCAGACAAGCTCCTCGTTGTGTCTTGCAGAGTACTACAAGCAGCAGAACGACAAAAGAGTGACTTCCAACTGCTAAAGTATTTTTTATTTCTCTGCATATTCCCTGTGCCTGCTAATCACTCTGAAAAGCAATTTCTAGCATTTCTGTGCCTTAAATAAACTTTCTTTGCTGCATACTATACTTTTTTTTGCTAACACTTTTAAAGATGTCTTTTTTTGTTGTTTAACTGTTGCAGGCTACACACTAAAGTGCACTAGCCTTTTATAAACATTTAAAGTGTTTTTGTGAAAATTTGTTGTATTTTCCTGTATAAAAAAAAAATCTTGTTTCCCGCCTTTTCTAAGCTAGTCTACTCCAGTTTTCAGGTTCTGCTGAATTCAGGGCTGTGGTATAAGTTCCAGTGTTGCCCATATCCTTACTTGGATTGGGGGAAGTTTTTCTGTTCACCAATGAAAGTGGGGAGCTTTGAGCAGCGTATCTGTCCCTGGAGGAGTGGTCTCAGCCCAGCAACTAGTAGTTTATTGGCCGTTTTTGGCTAATTCCTATCTCTTTCATCTCCCTGCCTTAAAACCCGCATTTGCTTGGTTTGTGATTGTATACTACTCAGACAAGCTCCTCGTCGTGTCTTGCAGAGTACTACAAGCAGCAGAACAACAAAAGAGTGACTTTCAACTGTTAAAGTATTTTTTATTTCTCTGCATATTCCCTGTGCCTTTTAATCTCGCTGAAAAGCAATTTCTAGCATTTCTGTGCCTTAAAAAAGTTTCTTTGCTGCATACTATACTGTTTTTTTGCTGCTAGCACTTTTAAAGTTATTTAAGTCTTTTCCTGTTGTTTAACTGTTGTAAGCTACACACTAAAGTGCCCTAGCCTATTATAAACATTTAAAGTGTTTTTGTGAAAACCAATTGTATTTTCTGCATAAAAAAAGAAAAAAACAAATAACATTTTAGTTTCCCACCTTTTCTAAGCTAATCTAGTCCAGTTTTCAGGTTCTGCTGAATTCAGGGCTGTGGTATAAGTTCCTGTGTTGCCCATATCCTTACTTGGATAGGAGGAAGTTTTTCTGTTCACCAGTGAGAGTGGGGAGCTTTGATCAACCTATCTGTCCCTGGAGGAGTGGTCTCAGCCCAGCAACTAGTAGTTTATTGGCTGTTTTGGGCTAATTCCTATTTCTTTCATCTCCCTGCCTTAAAACTTGCATTTGCTTGGTTTTGTGATTGCAATCTACTCAACCAAGCTCCTTGCAGTGTCCTGCAGAGTAATACAAGCAGCAGAGTGACAAAAGAGTAACTTTCAACTGAGTAAGTATTTTTGATTTCTCTGCATTTTCCCTGTGAATGCTAATCTCGCTGAAAAGTGATTTTTAGCATTTCTGTGCCTTAAAAAAGCCTTCTTTGCTGCATACAATAACGTTTTTTTCTGCTAGCACTTTTAAAGATGTTTGTCATTTTTTTTGTTCTTTAAATGTTGTAGGCTACACATTAAAGTTCGCTAGCCTGTTATAAGCATTTAAAGTGTTTTTGTGAAAGTTTATTGTATCTTCTACTTAAAAAATAAAAAAACAAAAAAAATGTTGTTTCTCGCCTTTTCTAAGCAAGTCTAGTCCAGTTTTCAGGTTCTGCTGAATTCAGAGCTGTGGTATAAGTTCCTGTGTTGCCCATATTCTTACTTGGATAGGAGGAAGTTTCTCTGTTCAGCAGTGAGAACGGGGAGCTTTGAGCAGCCTAACTCTCCCTGGAGGAGTGGTCTCAGCCCAGCAACTAGTAGTTTATTGTCCGTTTTGGGCTAATTCCTACCTCTTTCATCTCCCTGCCTTAAAACCCACATTTGCACAGTTTTCTGCTTCTATACAACTCAGCCAAGCTCCTTGTGGTGTCCAGCAGAGTACTACAAGCAGGAGAGAAACAAAAGAGTAACTTTCAACTGATTAAGTATTTTTTATTTCTCTGCATTTTCCCTGTGACAGCTAATCTCACTGAAAAGCGATTTCTAGCATTTCTGTATTTCAAAAAAACTTGTTTTGCTTCATACTATACTGTTTTTTGCTGCTAGCACATTTAGAGTCATTTAAGTCATTTTTTGTTGTTTAACTGTTGTAGGCTACACACTAAAGTGTGTTAGCCTGTTATAAGCATTTAAAGTGTTTTTGTGAAAATTTATTGTATCTTCTGCTTAAAAAAAAAAAAAAATTCTTGTTTCCCACTTTTTCTAAGCTAGTCTAGTCCAGTTTTCAGGTTCTGCTGAATTCAGGGCTGTGGTATAAGTTCCTGTGTTGCCCATATCCTTACTTGGATAGGAGGAAGTTTCCACTAGTGAGAGTGGAGAGCTTTGAGCAGCCTATCTGTCCCTGGAGGAGTGGCCTCAGCCCAGCAACTAGTAGTTTATTGGCCATTTTGGGCTAATTCCTATCTCTTTCATCTCCCTGCCTTAAAACCCACATTTGTTTGTTTTTGTGATTGTATACTACTCAGACAAGTTCCTCGTCATGTCTTGCAGAGTACTACAAGTAGCAGAATGACAAAATAATGACTTTCAACTGCTAAAGTACTTTTTATTTCTCTGCATATTCCCTTTGACTGCTAATCTCACTGAAAAACAATTTCTAGCATTTCTGTGCCATAAAAAAAAACTTTCTTTGCTGCATACTATACTGTTTTTTAAGGTTAGCACTTTTAAAGTTATTTAAGTCTTTTTTTGTTGTTTAACTGTTGTAGGCTACACACCAAAGTTTCCTAGCCTATTATAAACATTTAAAGTCTTTTTGTGAAAATTTATTGTATTTTCTGCATAAAAAAAGAAAAAAACAAATAAAATTCTTGTTTCCCGCCTTTTCTAAGCTAGTCTAGTCCAGCTTTCAGGTTCTGCTGAATTCAGGGCTGTGGAATAAGTTCCTGTGTTGCCCATATCCTTACTTGGATCTGAAGAAGTTTCTCTGTTCACCAGTGAGAGTGGGGAGCTTTGAGTAGCCTATTTGTCCCTGGAGGAGTGGTCTCAGCCCAGCAACTAGTAGTTTATTGGCCATTTTGGGCTAATTCTTATATCTTTCATCTCCCTGCTCTTAAAACCTGCATTTGCATGGTTTTGCGCTTGTATACTACTCAGCCATGCTCCCCGTGGTTTCCTGCAGAGTACTATAAGCAGCAGATCAACAAAAGAGTGACTTTCAACTGATTAAGTACTTTTTATTTCTCTGCATTTTCCCTGAGACTGCTAATCTTGCTGAAAAGCGATTTCTAACATTTCTGTGCCTTAAAAAAAATTAATTGTTGCATACTAAACTGTTTTTTGCTGCTAGCCCTTTTAAAGTCATTTATGTCATTTTTTTTGTTGTTTAATTGTTGTAGGTTACATACTAAAGTGCACTAGCCTGTTATAATTATTTAAAGTGTTTTTTTTGTGAAAGTTTATTGTATCTTCTACTTAAAAAAATAAAAAAAACAAAAAAATCCTTGTTTCTCACCTTCTCTAAGGAAGTCTAGTCCAGTTTTTAGGTTCTGCTGAATTCAGGGCTGTGGTATAAGTTCCTGTGTTGCCCATATTCTTACTTGGTTAGGAGGAAGTTTCTCTGTTCACCAGTGAGAGTGGGGAGCATTGAGCAGCCTATCTCTCCCTGGAGGAGTGGTCTCAGCCCAGCAACTAGTAGTTTATTGTCTGTTTTGGGCTAATTCCTATCTCTTTCATCTCCCTGCCTTAAAACCCACATTTGTTTGGTTTTGTGATTTAATACTACTCAGACAAGCTCCTCGTCATGTCTTGCAGAGTACTACAAGCAGCAGAACGACAAAAGAATGACTTTCAACTGCTAAAGTATTTTTTATTTCTCTGCATATTCCCTGCGACTGCTAATCTCACTGAAAAGCAATTTCTAGCATTTCTGTGCCTTAAAAAAACTTTCTTTGCTGCATACTATACTGTTTTTTGCTGCTAGCACTTTTAAAGTTATTTAAGTATTTTTTTGTTGTTTAACTGTTGTAGGCTACACACCAAAGTTCCCTAGCCTATTATAAGCATTTAAAGTCTTTTTGTGAAATGTTCTTGTATTTTCTGCATAAAAAAAAAAAAAACAAATAAAATTCTTGTTTCCCACCTTTTCTAAGCTAGTCAAGTCCAGCTTTCATGTTCTGCTGAATTCAGGGCTGTGGAATAAGTTCCTGTGTTGCCCATACTCTTACTTGGATAGGAGGACATTTCTCTGTTCACCAGTGAGAGGGGGGAGCTTTGAGCAGCCTATATGTCTCTGGAGGAGTGGTCTCAGCCCAGCAACTAGTAGTTTATTGGCCATTTTGGGCTAATTCTTATATATTTCATCTCCCTGCCTTAAAACCTGCATTTGCGTGGTTTTGCACTTGTATACTACTCAGCCAAGCTCCTTGTGGTTTCCTGCAGAGTACTGTAAGCAGCAGAGCAACAAAAGAGTAACTTTCAACTGATTAAGTACTTTTTATTTCTCTGCATTTTCCCTGTGACTGCTAATCTTGCTGAAAAGTGATTTCGAGCATTTCTGTGCCTTAAAAAACTTTCCTTGTTGCATACTATACTGTTTTTTGCTGCTAGCACTTTTAAAGTTATTTAAGTCTTTTTTTGTTGTTTAACTGTTGTAGGCTACACACCAAAGTTTCCTAGCCTATTATAAACATTTAATGTCTTTTTGTGAAAATTTATTGTATTTTCTGCATAAAAAAAGAAAAAAACAAATAAAATTCTTGTTTCCCACCTTTTCTAAGCTAGTCTAGTCCAGCTTTCAGGTTCTGCTGAATTCAGGGCTGTGGAATAAGTTCCTGTGTTGCCCATATTTTTACTTGGATCAGAAGAACTTTCTCTGTTCACCAGTGAGAGTGGAGAGCTTTGAGTAGCCTATTTGTCCCTGGAGGAGTGGTCTCAGCCCAGCAACTAGTAGTTTATTGTCCATTTTGGGCTAATTCCTATCTCTTTCATCTCCCTGACTTAAACCTCGCATTTGCTTGGTTTTGCACTTGTATACTACTCATCCAAGCTCCTTGTGGTTTCGTGCAGAGTACTATAAGCAGCAGATCAACAAAAGAGTGACTTTCAACTGATTAAGTACTTTTTATTTCTCTGCATTTTCCCTGAGACTGCTAATATTGCTGAAAAGCGATTTCTAGCATTTCTGTTCCTTAAAAAACTTTCCTTGTTGCATACTATACTGTTTTTTGCTGCTACGCCTTTTAAAGTCATTTATGTCATTTTTTTTGTTGTTTAACTGTTGTAGGCTACATACTAAAGTGTGCTAGCCTGTTATAATCATTTAAAGTGTTTTTTGTGAAAGTTTATTGTATCTTCTGCTTAAAAAAATAAAAAAACAAAAAAATCCTTGTTTCTCACCTTTTCTAAGCTAGTCTAGTCCAGTTTTCAGGTTCTGCTGAATTCAGGGCTGTGGTATAAGTTCCTGTGTTGCCCATATCCTTACTTGGATAGGAGGAAGTTTCTCTGTTCAGCAGTGAGAATGGGGAGCTTTGCGAAGCCAATCTCTCCCTGGAGGAGTGATCTCGGCCCAGCAACTAGTAGTTTATTGTCCGTTTTGGGCTAATTCCAACCTGTTTCATCTCCCTGCCTTAAAACCCGCATTTGCACAGTTTTGCACTGGTATACAACTCAGCCAAGCTCCTTGTGGTGTCCAGCAGAGTACTACAAGCAGCAGAGAAACAAAAAGAGTAACTTTCAACTGATTAAGTATTTTTTATTTCTCTGCATTTTCCCTGTGACAGCTAATCTCACTGAAAAGTGATTTCTGGCATTTCTGTGCCTTAAAAAAACTTCTTTGCTGCGTACTATACTATTTTTTGCTGCTAGCACTTTTAAAATCATTTAAGTCATTTTTTTTTGTTGTTTAACTGTTGTAGGCTACACACTAAAGTCTGCTAGCCTATTATAAACATTTAAAGTGTTTTTGTGAAAGTTTATTGTATCTTCTGCTTAAAAAAAGAAAAAAAAAAAAAAAAAATCTTGTTTCCCACTTTTTCTAAGCTAGTCTAGTCCAGATTTCAGGTTCTGCTGAATTCAGGGCTGTTGTATAAGTTCCTGTGTTGCCCATATCCTTACTTGGATAGGAGGAAGTTTCTCTGTTCACCAGTGAGAGTGGAGAGCTTTGAGCAGCCTATCTGTCCCTGGAGGAGTGGCCTCAGCCCAGCAACTAGTAGTTTATTGGCCATTTTGGGCTAATTCCTATCTCTTTCATCTCCCTGCCTTAAAACCCACATTTGTTTGGTTTTGTGATTGTATACTACTCAGACAAGCTCCTCGTGGTGTCCTGCAGAGTACTACAAGTAGCAGAACGACAAAAGAATGACTTTCAACTGCTAAAGTATTTTTTATTTCTCTGCATATTCCCTGTGACTGCTAATCTTGCTGAAAAGCAATTTCTAGCATTTCTGTGCCTTAAAAAAACTTTCTTTGCTGCATACTATACTGTTTTTTGCTGCTAGCACTTTTAAAGTTATTTTAGTCTTTTTTTGTTGTTTAACTGTTGTAGGCTACACACCAAAGTTTCCTAGCCTTTTATAAACATTTAAAGTCTTTTTGTGAAAATTTATTGTATTTTCTGCATAAAAAAAAGAAAAAACAAAAAAAAAATTCTTGTTTCTCACCTTTTCTAAGCTAGTCTAGTCCAGTTTTTAGGTTCTGCTGAATTCAGGGCTGTGGTATAAGTTCCTGTGTTGCCCATATCCTTACTTGGATAGGAAGAAGTTTCTCTGTTCACCAGTGAGAGTGGGGAGCTTTGAGCAGCCTATCTGTCCCTGGAGGAGTGGTCTCAGCCCAGCAACTAGTAGTTTATTGGCCATTTTGGGCTAATTCCTATCTCTTTCATCTCCCTGCCTTAAAACCCACATTTGCGTGGTTTTTCGCTTGTATACTACTCAGCCAAGCTCCTTGTGGTGTCCTGCAGAGTACTACAAGCAGCAGATCAACAAAAGAGTGACTTTCAACTGATTAAGTATTTTTATTTCTCTGCATTTTCCGTGTGACTGATAATGTTGCTGAAAAGCGATTTCTAGCATTTCTGTGCCTTAAAAAACTTTCTTTGCTGCATACTATACTGTTTTTTGCTGCTAGCACTTTTAAAGTCATTTACGTCATTTTCTTTTGTTGTTTAACTGTTGTAGGCTACACACTAAAGTGTGCTAGACTGTTATCAGCATTTAAAGTTTTTTTTGTGAAAGTTTATTATATCTTCTGCTTAAAAAAAAAAAACAAAAAAAATCTTGTTTCCCACCTTTTCTAAGCTAGTCTAGTCCAGTTTTCAGGTTCTGCTGAATTCAGGGCTGTGGTATAAGTTCCTGTGTTGCCCATATCCTTACTTGGATAGAAGGAAGTTTCTCTGTTCACCAGTGAGAGTGGGGAGCTTTGAGTAACCTGTCTGTCCCTGGAGGAGTGGTCTCAGCCCAGCAACTAGTAGTTTATTGGCCGTTTTGGGCTAATTCCTATCTCTTTCATCACCCTGCCTTAAAACCCGCATTTGCATGGTTTTGCACTTGTATACTACTCAGCCAAGCTCTTTGTGGTGTCCTGCAGAGTACTACAAGCAGCAGAAAAACAAAAGAGTAACTTTCAACTGATTAAGTATTTTTTATTTCTCTGCATTTTCCCTGTGACAGCTAATCTCACTGAAAAGTGATTTCTAGCATTTCTGTGCCTTAGAAAAACTTGTTTTGCTGCATACTATACTGTTTTTTGCTGCTAGCACATTTAGAGTCATTTAAGTCATTTTTTGTTGTTTAACTGTTGTAGGCTACACACTAAAGTGTGTTAGCCTGTTATAAGCATTTAAAGTGTTTTTGTGAAAGTTTATTGTATCTTCTGCTTAAAAAAAGAAAAAAAAAACAAAAAAAAAATCTTGTTTCCCACTTTTTCTAAGCTAGTCTAGTCCAGATTTCAGGTTCTGCTGAATTCAGGGCTGTTGTATAAGTTCCTGTGTTGCCCATATCCTTACTTGGATAGGAGGAAGTTTCTCTGTTCACCAGTGAGAGTGGGGAGCTTTGAGCAGCCTATCTGTCCCTGGAGGAGTGTTCTCAGCCCAGCAACTAGTAGTTTATTGGCCATTTTGGGCTAATTCCTATCTCTTTCATCTCCCTGCCTTAAAACCCACATTTGCTTGGTTTTGCGCTTGTATACTACTCAGCCAAGCTCCTCGTGCTGTCCTGCAGAGTACTACAAGCAGCAAAGCGATAAAGGAGTGACTTTCAACTGATGAAGTATTTTTTATTTCTCTGCATTTTCCCTGTGACTGCTAATCTCACTGAAAAGTGATTTCTAGCATTTCTGTGCCTTAAAAAAACTTTCTTTGCTGCATACTATACTGTTTTGGCTGCTAGTACTTTTAAAGTCATTTAAGTCTTTTTTTGTTGTTTAACTGTTGTAAGCTAAACACTAAAGTGCGCTAGCCTGTTATAAGCATTTTAATTGTTTTTGTGAAAGTTTATTGTATCTTCTGCTTAAAAAAGAAAAAAAAATTCTTGTTTCCCAACTTTTCTAAGCTAGTCTAGTCCAGTTTTCAGATTCTGCTGAATTCAGGGCTGTGGTATAAGTTCCTGTGTTGCCATATCCTTACTTGGATAGGAGGAAGTTTCTCTGTTCACCAGTGAGAGTGGAGAGCTTTGAGCAGCCTATCTGTCCCTGGAGGAGTGGTCTCAGCCCAGCAACTAGTAGTTTATTGGCCATTTTAGGCTAATTCCTATCTCTTTCATCTCCCTGCCTTAAAACCTGCATTTGCATGGTTTTGTGCTTGTATACTACTCAGCCAAGTTCCTTGTGTTTTCCTGCAGAGTACTACAAGCAGCAGATCAACAAAGGAGTGACTTTCAACTGATTAAGTATTTTATATTTCTCTGCATTTTCCCTGTGACTGCTAATCTCACTGAAAAGCAATTTCTAGCATTTTTGTGCCTTAAAAAACTTTCTTCACTGCATACTATACTGTTTTGGCTGCTAGTACTTTTAAAGTCATTTAAGTCTTTTTTTGTTGTTTAACTGTTGTAAGCTAAACACTAAAGTGCGCTAGCCTGTTATAAGCATTTTAATTGTTTTTGTGAAAGTTTATTATATCTTCTGCTTAAAAAAAGGAAATATGAAAAAATGTTCTTGTTTCCCACCTTTTCTAAGCTAGTCTAGTCCAGTTTTCAGGTTCTGCTGAATTCAGGGCTGTGGTATAAGTTCCTGTGTTGCCCATATCCTTACTTGGATAGAAGGAAGTTTCTCTGTTCACCAGTGAGAGTGGGGAGCTTTGATCAACCTATCTGTCCCTGGAGGAGTGGTCTCAGCCCAGCAACTAGTAGTTTATTGGCTATTTTGCGCAAATTCCTATTTCTTTCATCTCCCTGCCTTAAAATCCACATTTGTGTGGTTTTGCGCTTGTATACTACTCAGCCAAGCTCCTCGTGCTGTCCTGCAGAGTACTACAAGCAGCAGAGCGATAAAGGAGTGACTTTCAACTGATTAAGTATTTTTATTTCTCTGCATTTTCCCTGTGACTGCTAATCTCACTGAAAAGCAATTTCTAGCATTTCTGTGAATTAAAAAAACTTTCTTTGCTGCATATTATACTGTTTTTTGCTGCTAGCACGTTTAAAGTCATTTAAGTCTTTTTTTGTTGTTTAACTGTTGTAGGCCACACACTAAAGTGCGCTAGCCTGTTATAAATATTTTAAGTGTTTTTGTGAAAGTTTATTGTATCTTCTGTTTAAAAAAGAAAAAAAAATTCTTGTTTCCCAACTTTTCTAAGCTAGTCTAGTCCAGTTTTCAGGTTCTGCTGAATTCAGGGCTGTGGTATAAGTTCCTGTGTTGCCCATATCCTTACTTGGATAGGAGGAAGTTTCTCTGTTCACCAGTGAGAGTGGGGAGCTTTGAGCAGCCTATCTGTCCCTGGAGGAGTGGTCTCAGCCCAGCAACTAGTAGTTTATTGGCCGTTTTTGGCTAATTCCTATCTCTTTCATCTCCCTGCCTTAAAACCCACATTTGCTCGGTTTGTGATTGTATACTACTCAGCCAAGCTCCTTGTGGTGTGCTACAGAGTACTACAAGCAGCAGAGCGATAAAAGAGTGACTTTCAACTGATTAAGTATTTTTTATTTCTATGCATTTTCCCTGTGACTGCTAATCTCGCTGAAAAGCGATTTCTAGCATTTCTGTGCCTTAAAAAACTTTCTTTGCTGCATACTATACTGTTTTTTGCTGCTAGCCCTTTTAAAGTAATTTATGTCATTTTTTTGTTGTTTAACTGTTGTAGGCTACATACTAAAGTGCACTAGCCTGTTATAATAATTTAAAGTGTTTTTGTGAAAGTTTATTGTATCTTCTACTTAAAAAATAAAAAAACAAAAAAATTCTTGTTTCTCGCCTTTTTCAAGCAAGTCTAGTCCAGTTTTCAGGTTCTGCTGAATTCAGGGCTGTGGAATAAGTTCCTGTGTTGCCCATATCCTTACTTGGATAGGAGGAAGTCTCTCTGTTCAGCAGTGAGAGTGGGGAACTTTAGCAGCATATCTGTCCCTGGAGGAGTGGTCTCAGCCCAGCAACTAGTAGATTATTTGCCATTTTGGGCTAATTCATATCTTTTTCATCTCCCTGCCTTAAAACCAGCATTTGCGTGGTTTTTTGCTTGTATACTACTTGGCCAAGCTCCTTGTGGTGTCCTGCAGAGTACTACAAGCAGCAGAGTGACAAACGAGTGACTTTCAACTGATTAAGTACTTTTTGTTTCTCTGCATTTTCCCTGTGACTGCTAATCTCACTGAAAAGCAATTTCTAGCATTTTTGTGTCTTAATAAAACTTTCTTCACTGCATACTATACTTTTTTTTGCTGCTAGCACTTTTAAAGTCATTTATGTCATTTTTTTTGTTGTTTAACTGTTGTAGGTTACATACTAAAGTGCGCTAGCCTGTTATAGGCATTTACAATGTTTTTGTGAAAGTTTATTGTATCTTCTACTTAAAAAAATAAAAAAAACAAAAAAATTCTTGTTTCTCGCCTTTTCTAAACAAGTCTAGTCCAGTTTTCAGGTTGTGCTGAATTCAGAGCTGTGGTATAAGTTCCTGTGTTGCCCATATCCTTCCTTGGATAGGAGGACGTTTCTCTGTTCACCAGTGAGAGGGGGGAGCTTTGAGCAGCCTATCTGTCCCTGGAGGAGTGGTCTCAGTCCAGCAACTAGTAGTTTATTTGCCATTTTGTGCTAATTCCTATCTCTTTCATCTCCCTGACTTAAACCTCGCATTTGCGTGGTTTTGCTCTTGTATATTACTCAGCCAAGCTCCTCGTGGTGTCCTGCAGAGTAATACAAGCAGCAGAGTGACAAAAGATTTACTTTCAACTGATTAAGTATTTTTTATTTCTCTGCATTTTCCCTGTGACTGCTAATCTCGCTGAAAAGCGATTTCCAGCATTTATGTGCCTTAAAAAACTTTCTTTGCTGCATACTATACTGTTTTTTGCTGCTAGCACTTTTAAAGTCATTTAAGTCTTTTTCTTTTATTGTTTAACTGTTGTAGGCTACACACTAAAGTGTGCTAGACTGTTATAAGCATTTAAAGTTTTTTTGTGAAAGTTTATTATATCTTCTGCTTAAAAAAAAGAAAAAACAAAAAAAATTCTTGTTTCCCGCCTTTTGTAAGCTAGTCTAGTCCGGTTTTCAGGTTCTGCTGAATTCAGGGCTGTGGTATAAGTTCCTGTGTTGCCCATATCCTTACTTGGATAGGAGGAAGTTTCTCTGTTCACCAGTGAGAGTGGGAGATTTGAGCAGCCTATTTGTCCCTGGAGGAGTGGTCTCAGCCCAGCAACTAGTAGTTTATTGGCCATTTTGGGCTAATTCCTATCTCTTTCATCTCCCTGCCTTAAAACCCATATTTGTTTGGTTTTGTGATTTAATACTACTCAGTCAAGCTCCTTGAGGTGTCCTGCAGAGTACTACAAGCAGCAGAACGACAAAAGAGTGACTTTCAACTGATTAAGTATTTTTTATTTCTCTGCATTTTCCCTGTGACTGCTAATCTCACTGAAAAGCAATTTCTAGCATTTCTGTGCCTTAAAAAAAACTTTCATTGCTGCATCCTATACTGTTTTTTGCTGCTAGCACTTTTAAAGTTATTTAAGTCTTTTTTTGTTGTTTAACTGTTGTAGGCTACACAATAAAGTGCACTAGCCTATTATAAACATTTAGAGTGTTTTTGTGAAAATTTACTGTATTTTCTGCATTAAAAAAAAAATCTTGTTTCCCAACTTTTCTAAGCTAGTCTAGTCCAGTTTTCAGGTTCTGCTGAATTCAGGGCTGTGGTATAAGTTCCTGTGTTGCCCATATCCTTACTTGGATAGGAGGAAGTTTCTCTGTTCACCAGTGAGAGTGGGGAGCTTTGAGCAGCCTATCTGTCCCTGGAGGAGTGGTCTCAGCCCAGCAACTAGTAGTTTATTGGCCATTTTGGGCTAATTCCTATCTCTTTCATCTCCCTGCCTTAAAACCTGCATTTGCATGGTTTTGTGCTTGTATACTACTCAGCCAAGTTCCTTGTGTTTTCCTGCAGAGTACTATAAGCAGCAGATCAACAAAAGAGTGACTTTCAACTGATTAAGTACTTTTTGTTTCTCTGCATTTTCCCTGTGACTGCTAATCTCGCTGAAAAGCAATTTCTAGCATTTTTGTGTCTTAATAAAACTTTCTTCACTGCATACTATACTTTTTTTTTGCTGCTAGCACTTTTAAAGTAATTTATGTCATTTTTTTGTTGTTTAACTGTTGTAGGTTACATACTAAAGTGCGCTAGCCTGTTATAGGCATTTAAAATGTTTTTGTGAAAGTTTATTGTATCTTCTACTTAAAAAAATAAAAAAAAAAATTCTTGTTTCTCGCCTTTTCTAAACAAGTCTAGTCCAGTTTTCAGGTTGTGCTGAATTCAGAGCTGTGGTATAAGTTCCTGTGTTGCCCATATCCTTCCTTGGATAGGAGGACGTTTCTCTGTTCACCAGTGAGAGGGGGGAGCTTTGAGCAGCCTATCTGTCCCTGGAGGAGTGGTCTCAGTCCAGCAACTAGTAGTTTATTTGCCATTTTGTGCTAATTCCTATCTCTTTCATCTCCGTGCCTTAAAACCCGCATTTGCGTGGTTTTGCTCTTGTATATTACTCAGCCAAGCTCCTTGTGCTGTCCTGCAGAGTACTACAAGCAGCAGAGAAACAAAAGAGTAACTTTCAACTGATTAAGTATTTTTTATTTCTCTGCATTTTCCCTGTGACTGCTAATCTCACTGAAAAGCGATTTCTAGCATTTCTGAATCTTATAAAAACTTGTTTTACTGCATACTATACAGTTTTTTGCTGCTAGCACATTTAAAGTCGTTTAAGTAATTTTTTGTTGTTTAACTGTTGTAGGCTACACACTAAAGTGTGTTAGCCTGTTATAAGCATTTAAAGTGTTTTTGTGAAAGTTTATTGTATCTTCTGCTTAAAAAAAGAAAAAAACAAAAAAAAATTCTTGTTTCCCACCTTTTCTAAGCTAGTCTAGTCCAGTTTTCAGGTTCTGCTGAATTCAGGGCTGTGGTATAAGTTCCTGTGTTGCCCATATCCTTACTTGGATAGGAGGAAGTTTCTCTGTTCACCAGTGAGAGTGGGGAGCTTTGAGCAGCCTATCTGTCCCTGGAGGAGTGGTCTCAGCCCAGCAACTAGTAGTTTATTGGCTATTTTGCGCAAATTCCTATTTCTTTCATCTCCCTGCCTTAAAACGTGCATTTGCTTGGTTTTGTGATTGCATACTACTCAGCCAAGCTCCTCGTGGTTTCGTGCAGAGTACTATAAGCAGCAGATCAACAAAAGAGTAACTTTCAACTGATTAAGTACTTTTTATTTCTCTGCATTTTCCCTGTGACTGCTAATCTTGCTGAAAAGCAATTTCTAGCATTTCTGTGCCTTAAAAAAACTTTCTTTGCTGCATACTATACTGTTTTTTGCTGCTAGCACTTTTAAAGTTATTTAAGTCTTTTTTTGTTGTTTAACTGTTGTAGGCTACACACCAAAGTTTCCTAGCCTATTATAAACATTTAATGTCTTTTTGTGAAAATTTATTGTATTTTCTGCATAAAAAAAAAAAACAAATAAAATTCTTGTTTCCCGCCTTTTCTAAGCTAGTCTAGTCCAGCTTTCAGGTTCTGCTGAATTCAGGGCTGTGGAATAAGTTCCTGTGTTGCCCATATTTTTACTTGGATCAGAAGAACTTTCTCTGTTCACCAGTGAGAGTGGAGAGCTTTGAGTAGCCTATTTGTCCCTGGAGGAGTGGTCTCAGCCCAGCAACTAGTAGTTGTTTGGCCATTTTTGGCTAATTCTTATATCTTTCATCTCCCTGCCTTAAAACCCGCATTTGCGTGGTTTTGGGCTTGTATACTACTCAGCCAAGCTCCTTGTGGTTTCGTGCAGAGTACTATAAGCAGCAGATCAACAAAAGAGTGACTTTCAACTGATTAAGTACTTTTTATTTCTCTGCATTTTCCCTGAGACTGCTAATCTTGCTGAAAAGCGATTTCTAGCATTTCTGTGCCTTAAAAAACTTTCCTTGTTGCATACTATACTGTTTTTTGCTGCTAGCCCTTTTAAAGTCATTTATGTCATTTTTTTGTTGTTTAACTGTTGTAGGCTATATACTAAAGTGCGCTAGCCTGTTATAATCATTTAAAGTGTTTTTTTTGTGAAAGTTTATTGTATCTTCTGCTTAAAAAAATAAAAAAACAAAAAAATCCTTGTTTCTCACCTTTTCTAAGGAAGTCTAGTCCAGTTTTCAGGTTCTGCTTAATTTAGGGCTGTGGTATAAGTTCCTGTGTTGCCCATATCCTTACTTGGATAGGTAGAAGTTTCTCTGTTCAGCAGTGAGAACGGGGAGCTTTGCGAAGCCAATCTCTCCCTGGAGGAGTGATCTCGGCCCAGCAACTAGTAGTTTATTGTCCGTTTTGGGCTAATTCCTACCTCTTTCATCTCCCTGCCTTAAAACCCGCATTTGCACAGTTTTGCACTGGTATACAACTCAGCCAAGCTCCTTGTGGTGTCCAGCAGAGTACTACAAGCAGCAGAGAAACAAAAAGAGTAACTTTCAACTGATTAAGTATTTTTTATTTCTCTGCATTTTCCCTGTGACAGCTAATCTCACTGAAAAGTGATTTCTAGCATTTCTGTATCTTAAAAAAACTTGTTTTGCTGCATACTATACTGTTTTTTGCTGCTAGCACATTTAGAGTCATTTAAGTCATTTTTTGTTGTTTAACTGTTGTAGGCTACACACTAAAGTGTGTTAGCCTGTTATAAGCATTTAAAGTGTTTTTGTGAAAGTTTATTGTATCTTCTGCTTAAAAAAAGAAAAAAAAATTCTTGTTTCCCACTTTTTCTAAGCTAGTCTAGTCCAGATTTCAGGTTCTGCTGAATTCAGGGCTGTTGTATAAGTTCCTGTGTTGCCCATATCCTTACTTGGATAGGAGGAAGTTTCTCTGTTCACCAGTGAGAGTGGAGAGCTTTGAGCAGCCTATCTGTCCCTGGAGGAGTGGCCTCAGCCCAGCAACTAGTAGTTTATTGGCCATTTTGGGCTAATTCCTATCTCTTTCATCTCCCTGCCTTAAAACCCACATTTGTTTGGTTTTGTGATTGTATACTACTCAGACAAGCTCCTCGTCATGTCTTGCAGAGTACTACAAGTAGCAGAACGACAAAAGAATGACTTTCAACTGCTAAAGTATTTTTTATTTCTCTGCATATTCCCTGTGACTGCTAATCTTGCTGAAAAGCAATTTCTAGCATTTCTGTGCCTTAAAAAAACTTTCTTTGCTGCATACTATACTGTTTTTTGCTGCTAGCACTTTTAAAGTTATTTTAGTCTTTTTTTGTTGTTTAACTGTTGTAGGCTACACACCAAAGTTTCCTAGCCTATTATAAACATTTAATGTCTTTTTGTGAAAATTTATTGTATTTTCTGCATAAAAAAAGAAAAAAACAAATAAAATTCTTGTTTCCCGCCTTTTCTAAGCTAGTCTAGTCCAGCTTTCAGGTTCTGCTGAATTCAGGGCTGTGAAATAAGTTCCTGTGTTGCCCATATCCTTACTTGGATCAGAAGAACTTTCTCTGTTCACCAGTGAGAGTGGGGAGCTTTGAGTAGCCTATTTGTCCCTGGAGGAGTGGTCTCAGCCCAGCAACTAGTAGTTTATTGGCCATTTTGGGCTAATTCTTATATCTTTCATCTCCCTGCCTTAAAACCTGCATTTGCGTGGTTTTGCGCTTGTATACTACTCATCCAAGCTCCTTGTGGTTTCGTGCAGAGTACTATAAGCAGCAGATCAACAAAAGAGTGACTTTCAACTGATTAAGTACTTTTTATTTCTCTGCATTTTCCCTGAGACTGCTAATCTTGCTGAAAAGCGATTTCTAGCATTTCTGTGCCTTAAAAAACTTTCCTTGTTGCATACTATACTGTTTTTTGCTGCTAGCCCTTTTAAAGTCATTTATGTCATTTTTTTGTTGTTTAATTGTTGTAGGCTACATACTAAAGTGCACTAGCCTGTTATAATTATTTAAAGTGTTTTTTGTGAAAGTTTATTGTATCTTCTTAAAAAAATAAAAAAAAAATCCTTGTTTCTCACCTTTTCTAAGGAAGTCTAGTCCAGTTTTCAGGTTCTGCTGAATTCAGGGCTGTGGTATAAGTTCCTGTGTTGCCCATATCCTTACTTGGATAGGAGGAAGTTTCTCTGTTCACCAGTGAGTGTGGGGAGCTTTGAGCAGCCTATCTCTCCCTGGAGGAGTGGTCTCAGCCCAGCAACTAGTAGTTTATTGTCCGTTTTGGGCTAATTCCTATCTCTTTCATCTCCCTGCCTTAAAACCCACATTTGCACAGTTTTGCGCTGGTATACAACTCAGCCAAGCTCCTTGTGGTGTCCAGCAGAGTACTACAAGCAGCAGAGAAACAAAAAGAGTAACTTTCAACTGATTAAGTATTTTTTATTTCTCTGCATTTTCCCTGTGACAGCTAATCTCACTGAAAAGTGATTTCTAGCATTTCTGTATCTTAAAAAAACTTGTTTTGCTGCATACTATACTGTTTTTTGCTGCTAGCACATTTAGAGTCATTTAAGTCATTTTTTGTTGTTTAACTGTTGTAGGCTACACACTAAAGTGTGTTAGCCTGTTATAAGCATTTAAAGTGTTTTTGTGAAAGTTTATTGTATCTTCTGCTTAAAAAAAGAAAAAAAAAAAAATCTTGTTTCCCACTTTTTCTAAGCTAGTCTAGTCCAGATTTCAGGTTCTGCTGAATTCAGGGCTGTTGTATAAGTTCCTGTGTTGCCCATATCCTTACTTGGATAGGAGGAAGTTTCTCTGTTCACCAGTGAGAGTGGAGAGCTTTGAGCAGCCTATCTGTTCCTGGAGGAGTGGCCTCAGCCCAGCAACTAGTAGTTTATTGGCCATTTTGGGCTAATTCCTATCTCTTTCATCTCCCTGCCCCAAAACCCACATTTGCTTGGTTTTGTGATTGTATACTACTCAGACAAGCTCCTCGTCATGTCTTGCAGAGTACTACAAGTAGCAGAACGACAAAAGAATGACTTTCAACTGCTAAAGTATTTTTTATTTCTCTGCATATTCCCTGTGACTGCTAATCTTGCTGAAAAGCAATTTCTAGCATTTCTGTGCCTTAAAAAAACTTTCTTTGCTGCATACTATACTGTTTTTTGCTGCTAGCACTTTTAAAGTTATTTTAGTCTTTTTTTGTTGTTTAACTGTTGTAGGCTACACACCAAAGTTTCCTAGCCTATTATAAACATTTAATGTCTTTTTGTGAAAATTTATTGTATTTTCTGCATAAAAAAAGAAAAAAACAAATAAAATTCTTGTTTCCCGCCTTTTCTAAGCTAGTCTAGTCCAGCTTTCAGGTTCTGATGAATTCAGGGCTGTGGAATAAGTTCCTGTGTTGCCCATATCCTTACTGGGATTGGAAGAAGTTTCTCTGTTCACAAGTGAGAGTGGGGAGCGTTGAGTAGCCTATTTGTCCCTGGAGGAGTGGTCTCAGCCCAGCAACTAGTAGTTTATTGGCCATTTTGGGCTAATTCTTATATCTTTCATCTCCCTGCCTTAAAACCTGCATTTGCGTGGTTTTGCGCTTGTATACTACTCATCCAAGCTCCTTGTGGTTTCGTGCAGAGTACTATAAGCAGCAGATCAACAAAAGAGTGACTTTCAACTGATTAAGTACTTTTTATTTCTCTGCATTTTCCCTGAGACTGCTAATCTTGCTGAAAAGCGATTTCTAGCATTTCTGTGCCTTAAAAAACTTTCCTTGTTGCATACTATACTGTTTTTTGCTGCTAGCCCTTTTAAAGTCATTTATGTCATTTTTTTTGTTGTTTAATTGTTGTAGGCTACATACTAAAGTGCACTAGCCTGTTATAATTATTTAAAGTGTTTTTTGTGAAAGTTTATTGTATCTTCTGCTTAAAAAAAAAAAATCCTTGTTTCTCACCTTTTCTAAGGAAGTCTAGTCCAGTTTTCAGGTTCTGCTGAATTCAGGGCTGTGGTATAAGTTCCTGTGTTGCCCATATCCTTACTTGGATAGGAGGAAGTTTCTCTGTTCACCAGTGAGTGTGGGGAGCTTTGAGCAGCCTATCTCTCCCTGGAGGAGTGGTCTCAGCCCAGCAACTAGTAGTTTATTGTCCGTTTTGGGCTAATTCCTATCTCTTTCATCTCCCTGCCTTAAAACCCACATTTGTCCAGTTTTGCGCTTGTATACTACTCAGCCAAGCTCCTTGTGGTGTCCTGCAGAGTACTAAAAGCAGCAGAGCAACAAAAGAGTAACTTTCAACTGATTAAGTATTTTTTATTTCTCTGCATTTTCCCTGTGACTGCTAATCTCGCTGAAAAGCGATTTCTAGCATTTTTCTGCCTTAAACAAACTTTCTTTGCTGCATACAATACTATTTGTTGCTGCTAGCACTTTTAAAGTCATTTACGTCATTTTCTTTTGTTGTTTAACTGTTGTAGGCTACACACTAAAGTGTGCTAGACTGTTATCAGCATTTAAAGTTTTTTTTGTGAAAGTTTATTATATCTTCTGCTTAAAAAGAAAAAAACAAAAAAAAATTCTTGTTTCCCACCTTTTCTAAGCTAGTCTAGTCCAGTTTTCAGGTTCTGCTGAATTCAGGGCTGTGGTATAAGTTCCTGTGTTGCCCATATCCTTACTTGGATAGAAGGAAGTTTCTCTGTTCACCAGTGAGAGTGGGGAGCTTTGATCAACCTATCTGTCCCTGGAGGAGTGGTCTCAGCCCAGCAACTAGTAGTTTATTGGCTATTTTGCGCAAATTCCTATTTCTTTCATCTCCCTGCCTTAAAACGTGCATTTGCTTGGTTTTGTGATTGCATACTACTCAGCCAAGCTCCTCGCAGTGTCCTGCAGAGTAATACAAGCAGGAGAGTGACAAAAGAGTAGCTTTCAACTGATTAAGTATTTTTTATTTCTCTGCATTCTCCCTGTCACTGCTAATCTTGCTGAAAATCGATTTTTACCATTTGTGTGCCTTAAAAAAGCCTTCTTTGCTGCATACTATACTGTGTTTGCTGCTAGCACTTTTAAAGTTGTTTGTCATTTTTTTTTGTTCTTTAAATGTTGTAGGCTACACATTAAAGTGCGCTAGCCTGTTATAAGCATTTAAAGTGTTTTTTGTGAAAGTTTATTGTATCTTCTGTTCAATAAAGGCGAAAAAAAAAAAACAAATCTTGTTTCCCAGTTTTTCTAAGCTAGTCTAGTCCAGTTTTGAGGTTCTACTGAATTCAGGGCTGTGGTATAGGTTCCTGTGTTGCTCATATCCTTACTTGGATAGGAGGAAGTTTCTCTGTTCACCTTTGAGAGTGGGGAGCTTTGAGTAACCTGTCTGTCCCAGGAGGAGTGGTCTCAGCCCAGCAACTAGTAGCTTATTGGCCGTTTTTGGCTAATTCCTATCTCTTTCATCTCTGTGCCTTAAAATCCACATTTGTGTGGTTTTGCGCTTGTATACTACTCAGCCAAGCTCCTCGTGCTGTCCTGCAGAGTACTACAAGCAGCAGAGCGATAAAGGAGTGACTTTCAACTGATGAAGTATTTTTTATTTCTCTGCATTTTCCCTGTGACTGCTAATCTCACTGAAAAGTGATTTCTAGCATTTCTGTGCCTTAAAAAAACTTTCTTTGCTGCATACTATACTGTTTTTTGCTGCTAGCACTTTTAAAGTCATTTAAGTCTTTTTTTGTTGTTTAACTGTTGTAGGCTAAACACTAAAGTGCGCTAGCCTGTTATAAGCATTTTAATTGTTTTTGTGAAAGTTTATTGTATCTTCTGCTTAAAAAAGAAAAAAAAAATTCTTGTTTCCCAACTTTTCTAAGCTAGTCTAGTCCAGTTTTCAGATTCTGCTGAATTCAGGGCTGTGGTATAAGTTCCAGTGTTGCCCATATCCTTACTTGGATTGGGGAAAGTTTCTCTGTTCACCAATGAAAGTGGGGAGCTTTGAGCAGCCTATCTGTCCCTGGAGGAGTGTCTCAGCCCAGCACCTAGTAGTTTATTGGCCATTTTAGGCTAATTCCTATCTCTTTCATCTCCCTGCCTTAAAACCTGCATTTGCGTGATTTTGCGCTTGTATACTACTCAGCCAAGCTCCTCGTGGTTTCCTGCAGAGTACTATAAGCAACAGATCAACAAACGAGTGACTTTCAACTGATTAAGTACTTTTTGTTTCTCTGCATTTTCCCTGTGACTGCTAATCTCGCTGAAAAGCAATTTCTAGCATTTTTGTGTCTTAATAAAACTTTCTTCACTGCATACTATACTTTTTTTTGCTGCTAGCACTTTTAAAGTCATTTATGTCATTTTTTTGTTGTTTAACTGTTGTAGGTTACATACTAAAGTGCGCTAGCCTGTTATAGGCATTTTAATTGTTTTTGTGAAAGTTTATTGTATCTTCTGCTTAAAAAAAATAAAAAAAAAAATTCTTGTTTCTCACCTTTTCTAAGCAAGTCTAGTCCAGTTTTCAGGTTGTGCTGAATTCAGAGCTGTGGTATAAGTTCCTGTGTTGCCCATATTCTTACTTGGATAGGAGGACGTTTCTCTGTTCACCAGTGAGAGGGGGGAACTTTGAGCAGCCTATCTGTCCCTGGAGGAGTGGTCTCAGCCCGGTAACTAGTAGTTTATTGGCCATTTTGGGATAATTCCTATCTCTTTCATCTCCCTGCCTTAAAACCCACATTTGCACTTGTATACTACTCAGCCAGGCTCCTTGTGGTGTCCTGCAGAGTACTACAACCAGAAGAGGAACAAAAGAGTGACTTTCAACTGATTAAGTATTATTTATTTCTCTGCATTTTTTCTGTGACTGCTAACCTCGCTGAAAAGCGAGTTCTAGCATTTCTGTGCCTTAAAAAACTTCTTTGCTGCATACTATACTGTTTTTGCTGCTAGCACTTTTAAAGTCATTTATGTCATTTTTTTGTTGTTTAACTGTTGTAGGTTACATACTAAAGTGTGCTAGCCTGTTATAGGCATTTACAATGTTTTTGTGAAAGTTTATTGTATCTTCTACTTAAAAAAGAAAAAAAAAAATTCTTGTTTCCCACTTTTCTAAGCTGGTCTAGTCCAGTTTTTAGGTTCTGCTGATTCAGGGCTGTGGTAAAAGTTCCTGTGTTGCCCATACCTTACTTGGATTGGAGGAAGGTTCTCTGTTCACCATTGAGAGTGGGGAGCTTTGAGCAGCCTATCTGTCCCTGGAGGAGTGGCCTCAGCCCAGCAACTAGTAGTTTATTGGCCATTTTGGGCTAATTCCTATCTCTTTCATCTCCCTGCCTTAAAACCCACATTTGCTTGGTTTTGTGATTGTATACTACTCAGACAAGCTCCTCCTCATGTCTTGCAGAGTACTACAAGTAGCAGAACGACAAAAGAATGACTTTCAACTGCTAAAGTATTTTTTATTTCTCTGCATATTCCCTGTGACTGCTAATCTTGCTGAAAAGCAATTTCTAGCATTTCTGTGCCTTAAAAAAACTTTCTTTGCTGCATACTATACTGTTTTTTGCTGCTAGCACTTTTAAAGTTATTTTAGTCTTTTTTTGTTGTTTAACTGTTGTAGGCTACACACCAAAGTTTCCTAGCCTTTTATAAACATTTAAAGTCTTTTTGTGAAAATTTATTGTATTTTCTGCATAAAAAAAGAGAAAAAAAACAAATAAAATTCTTGTTTCCTGCCTTTTTTAAGCTAGTCTATTCCAGCTTTCAGGTTCTGATGAATTCAGGGCTGTTGTATAAGTTCCTGTGTTGCCCATATCCTTACTTGGATTGGGGAAGTTTCTCTATTCACCATTGAGAGTGGGGAGCTTTGAGCAGCCTATCTGTCCCTGGAGGAGTGCTCTCAGCACAGCAACTAGTAGTTTATTGGCCATTTTGGGCTAATTTTTATCTCTTTCATCTCCCTGCCTTAAAACCCGCATTTGCACAGTTTTGTGCTTGTATTACTCAGCCAAGCTCCTTGTGGTGTGCTACAGAGTACTACAAGCAGCAGAGCGATAAAAGAGTGACTTTCAACTGATTAAGTGTTTTTTATTTCTCTGCATTTTTCCTGTGACTGCTAACCTTGCTGAAAAGCAATTTCTAGCATTTCTGTGCATTAAAAAACTTTCTTTGCTGCATACTATACTGTTTTTTGCTGCTAGCCCTTTTAAAGTAATTTATGTCATTTTTTTGTTGTTCAACTGTTGTAGGCTATACACTAAAGTCCGATAGCCTATTATAAACATTTAAAGTGTTTTTGTGAAAGTTTATTGTATCTTCTACTTAAAAAAAGAAAAAACAAGAAAAAATTCTTGTTTCCCACCTTTTCTAAGCTAGTCTAGTCCAGTTTTCAGGTTCTGCTGAATTCAGGGCTGTGGTATAAGTTCCTGCGTTGCCCATATCTTTACTTGGATAGGAGGACGTTTCTCTGTTCACCAGTGAGAGTGGGGAGCTTTGAGCAGCCTATCTGTCCCTGGAGGAGTGGTCTCAGCCCAGCAACTAGTAGTTTATTGGCTGTTTTGGGCTAATTCCTATCTCTTTCATCTCCCTGCCTTAAAACCCGCATTTGCACAGTTTTGTGCTTGTATATTACTCAGCAAAGCTCCTTGTGGCCTCCTGCAGAGTACTACAAGCAGCAGAGTGATAAAAGAGTGACTTTCAACTGATTAAGTATTTTTTATTTCTCTGCATTTTCCCTGTGACTGCTAATTTCACTGAAAAGCGATTTCTAGCATTTCTGTTCCTTAAAAAAACTTTCTTTGCTGCATACTATACTGTTTTTTGCTGCTAGCACTTTTAAAGTCATTTAAGTCTTTTTTTGTTGTTTAACTGTTGTAGGCTACACATTAAAGTGTGCTTGCCTGTTATAAGCATTTAAAGTGTTTTTCTGAAAGTTTATTGTATCTTCTGCTTAAAAAAAAGAAAAAACAAAAAAAATTCTTGTTTCCCGCCTTTTGTAAGCTAGTCTAGTCCAGTTTTCAGGTTCTGCTGAATTCAGGGCTGTGGTATAAGTTCCTGTGTTGCCAATATCCTTACATGGATAGGAGGACGTTTCTCTGTTCACCAGTGAGAGTGGGGAGCTTTGAGCAGCCTATCTGTCCCTGGAGGAGTGGTCTCAGCCCACCAACTAGTAGTTTATTGGCCATTTTGGGCTAATTCCTATCATTTTCATCTCCTTGCCTTAAAACACGCATTTGCACAGTTTTGCACTTGTATACTACTCTGCCAAGCTCCTCGTGGTGTCCTGCAGAGTACTACAAGCAGTAGAGCGACAAAATAGTGACTTTCAACTGATTAAGTATTTTTATTTCTCTGCATTTTCCCTGTGACTGCTAATCTCACTGAAAAGCAATTTCTAGCATTTCTGTGCCTTAAAAACTTTCTTTGCTGCATACTATACTGTTTTTGCTGCTAGCACTTTTAAAGTCATTTAAGTCTTTTTTTGTTTTTTAACTGTTGTAGGCCACACACTAAAGTGTGCTAGCCTGTTATAAGCATTTAAAGTGTTTTTGTGAAAGTTTATTGTATCTTCTACTTAAAAAAAGAAAAAAAAAATTCTTGTTTCCCGCCTTTTCTCTAGTCCAGTTTTCAGGTTCTGCTGAATTCAGGACTGTGGTATAAGTTCCTGTGTTGCCCATATCCTTACTTGGATAAGAGGAAGTTTCTCTCTTCACCAGTGAGAGTGGGGAGCTTTGAGCAGCCTATCTGAACCTGGAGGAGTGGTCTCAGCCCAGCAACTTGTAGTTTATTGGCCATTTTGGGCTAATTCCTATCTCTTTCATCTCCCTGCCTTAAAACCCGCATTTGCATGGTTTTCCGCTCGTATGCTACTCAGCCAAGCTCCTTGTGGTGTCCTGCAGAGTACTACAAGCAGCAGAGTGACAAAAGAGTGACTTTCACCTGATTAAGTATGTTTTATTTCTCTGCATTTTTCCTGTGAATGCTAACCTCACCGAAAAGTGAGTTCTAGCATTTCTGTGCCCTAAAAAAACTTTCTTTGCTGCATACTATACTGTTTTTTGCTGTTAGCACTTTAAAGTCATTTAAGTCATTTTTTGTTGTTGTTTAACTGTTGTAGGCTACACACTAAAGTGCACTAGCCTGTTATAAGCATTTAAAGTGTTTTTGTGAAAGTTTATTGTATCTTCTGCTTAAAAAAAAAAGAAAAAACAAAAAAATATTCTTGTTTTCCACCTTTTCTAAGCTAGTCTAGTCCAGTTTTCATGTTCTGCTGAATTCAGGGCTGTGGTATAAATTCCTGTGTTGCCCATATCCTTACTTGGATAGGAGGAAGTTTCTCTGTTCACCAGTGAGAGTGGGGAGCTTTGAGCAGCCTATCTGTCCCTGGAGGAGTGGTCTCAGCCCAGCAACTAGTAGTTTATTGGCCATTTTGGGCTAATTCCTATCTCTTTCATCTCCCTGCCTTAAAAGCCGCATTTTCATGGTTTTGCGCTTGTATACTACTCAGCCAAGCTCCTTGTGGTGTCCTGCAGAGTACTACAAGCAGCAGAGCAACAAAAGAGTAACTTTCAACTGATTAAGTATTTTTTTATTTCTCTACATTTTCCGTGTGACTGATAATCTCACTGAAAAGCGATTTCTAGCATTTCTGTGCCTTAAAAAAACTTTTTTTGCTGCATACTATACTGTCTTTTGCTGCTAGCACTTTTAAAGTCATTTAAGTTGTTTTTTTTTTGTTTGGTTGTTTAACTGTTGTAGGCTACACACTAAAGTGTGTTAGCCTGTTATAAGCATTTAAAGTGTTTTCGTGAAAGTTTATTGTATCTTCTGCTTAAAAAAAAGAAAACCCCCCCCAAAAAAA